>NW_017675246.1:8714-72118 GCF_001879085.1 Nicotiana attenuata | reverse complement strand
GACACTTGGTCCTGAACTTTTATGAGCAGAAGGGTATTTTCGTCCGGGCAGGTAAAGTTTATTAAAGTAGTGGCTAAAGACTAAAGACATTTTAAACAGTGGCTTAAAAATAAATACATATGTTATTAGTGGCTAACTGTGCACTTCCCCCTAGGTTAAATGGGGGCGACCAAATAGGGCGCCCCGTGCAATTTTTACATTTCTCTCTTGTGAGGTACGCTTGCAAATACGATATGATTGAATTAATTTTTACATTCCTATACACTATATGATACTATATTACCCTCCCTACTCAAGTTTTACTATAATTAAATTTTATATACCCAATTACCATTTATGTACATTTTAAGGGAATTAATGATAATAACTAGTGTNTTTTGCTTCTCCCTTGTGGGATGAGTTCATAGCATTATGCTTTTGTTTTTATATTTGCTACACTTGCTGGATAGTTCTTGTAATTATCTTTTCTTTCTATTATTGATCGTATTCGAGCGATTGTTTGTTTAGGGCACATGTTGCATCGTATAAGGTTCTTGATGGTATTTGATATGGCATGTCGGTCAAGTAGCTTGTACTGGGTGAGACGAGGTTATTGGACCTAGATTATTACAATTAGATTTGTATAAGGTATGTTTGGAAGAGGAATATTAGTCAGCTCAAAATTTGACAATGGTCCTTGGGAGCGAAAGAAATCCATGACTTATTGTGTTGATGGGTGATTATGAGTTTCTACACATTTCTTCTTCATTATCGATGTTTGCGAAGGCGTGGCACATGGTTTTATGTATTATGAGGTATGTTACCGGTACCGGGTTTGATAATGAACATCTATAGTGATTGAAAGATATGGATATGGTCATATGAGTTATAAGGTACATCATGTGTTTATACCTTGGGAGTATATCTATAGCTTGGTACAACTTTTCAAGATTGATACAATGCATATATATAAGAATCGGATCTCAGATGGAGTTTAGGAAATTGGAATTGGTTCTATGGATTGTAAGCTAAGGTTGCAGGAAGAATCTCCAGCCCGGATGGTGTAATGGTCTTATATGGTTTGAGGTGACGCGAGATCACCCATGGCTACGTGCATGACGATTTATACAACGGTTTGGTAGCTTTAGAACAACTCCTGGCACGTTCGAGGACGAACGTATGTTTAAGTGAGGGAGAATGAAATGACCCGTCCGGTCGTTTTGAGCTCTAGCATTCTGTTCGGCGGTTTGAGACTTTGAGTAGATTCATATGGTGAATTATGACTTGCGCGTGCAGTTGGGTTTGATTTTTTGAGAGGTTCGGAGGTAATTTAGAAGAGTAATTCTCAATGTGGAAGCCTTAAGTTGGAAGAGTTGACCAAAGTTTGACTTTTGTATAAACAACCTCGGATTGGTGATTTGATGGTTCTAGTATGTTGCTATGAAGATTTTGGACTTGTGCGTATGTTTAGATTTGGATTGGATGTTCCTAGGATATTTTGGCTCTATTTGTCGAAAGTTGGCAATTTGAAGGTTCAGAGAGTTTCTAAGTTTGAACAGGATTGACTTTGAAAATATCGGATTTGGATTTTTGTTCCGGAATATGAAATAGGTTTATTTATCATTTAGGACTTGTGTGCAAAGTTTGGATGTGATACGGATTGGTTAGGCTTGAATCTGACGCTTGGTTGGAAGTTTGAAGGTTATTGAACTTAAGAGAAGCTCAACTTGTATTTTGATCGTCAATTCCTGGTTTTGATGTTAGTTGTAGAGTTTTGAGCATTTGAACAAGTTTGGATAAGGTATTTGGACTTTTCAGCATGATTGGATGGGGTCCCGGGGGTATCGAGTGTATTGAGGCTGCCAGGCGAGATTTTCTTCTTCGCGTTCACGTAGGTAGAGCCGCGTTCACGTGGGTAGAGCCGCGTTCGCAAAGAGTTGGGAGCAGGAGCATTGCATTTGCGTGCACGGGGCCATGTTCGCGATTGAGTGGTGCCAAGAGGAAGGATTTCCTTCGCGTTCGCGGAGTAGGGCTCGCATTCATGTGGGCTTAGCAGGTCAGGAATCACGTTCATGATGGGGGACTTCGCATTCGCAAAGTGGAGTAGCAACTGGGCATACTTTTTGCCTTTGCGATCACCAAAGGAGTGTCGCGATCGCAATGCATGTCACTGAGCAGAACACTTAAGTGTTATATTTCGGGATTTTACCCATTCTCTCATATTTGAGCCCTAGACTTCGAGAAGAGGAGATTTTGAAGAGCAATTTCACTACTATATTGGAGGCAAGGAATTTTTACTTGGATTTGGTTTTATATCTCGATTCTCCATAGATTTCTACACCTAAAACTTGGAATTTTGTAGGAAAATTTGGGATTTTGGTCTACAACTTAAGAGGGTGTATTTTGAGGATTTAAAGGTCGATTTAGACTCAATTTTGGAATCTTATCACATATTTGGACTCGTGGGATTATGGGTAGTCGGAATCTACCCGTTGCCTCGGGTTTTGTACACGTTCCCAGGTTGACTTTTGAGTGTTTTTCTATGGATTTATTTGATATTATTGAGTTATTTTTTTACTAGATTCGAGTCGTTTGGAGTGAAATTTTGACGGTACGCAATTGTTGCTTGATTTTAACTTACCAGATAAGTCTCTTGTGTATCCTTGTAAGAGTGAATTCTCGCTGTAGGTGATCTATTTTCTACTTGATTCATGACTTAGGAGCCACGTATATTCTTAGCTAGGTCTTGATCATATCCGGTATGGTTGACTTGAATTGTGCTTTATTGGATTATGTGAGGTTGTTATCCATGCTCAAATTAATTCAAGGGATAAATAATAATTTATATTCATGATTTAGGAGCATCCTAGGTTATGAAGTGTTGATTGACATGAAGGATTATTTTTCCATGTTGAACTTTATTATAAATCCGTAGTCATACACTTGTCTTATTGCTTCACGATTTTGGTGGTTTCTATGGCCTAATCGACTCACGACAATAATATGATTAAGCTAGAACATGATAAATAGTTCATTGAGCCGTTGCAATAAATTGAGTTACAGGATTTTTCATCGCCATCTTTAAGCCATATGAGCTTTTTAGACTCATGCATTGGCTCTTATACACATTGAATTGGATTAGGAGTATGCATTAGTAGCTTGGCTCATGCATTGGCTCTAATATACGTTGATATTGAATCCTGAGCGCACACACGCACGCACGCACGCGCGCATGCACACACACACACACACACACACACACACACACACACACACACACATATATATATATATATATATATATATATATATTAATTTGTAAAAGATAGGCTAGCTTATTCATGTGACTCCTTCTTGGGATTGGCAGAGGTAACCTTCACACACTAAGCCGGGGGATTTGCATCTATATCCGCTTTTTTGCTCACGTTTTAACTTGTGCCCGCTTTGCAAAAAAAATTGCAAGCGTACCCACTTTTTCGCGTAACTTCAGCATACGGGGTTGAAGTAGCAAAGGCAATCACGCAAAACTTCAGCATTCTAGTAGACGGGCCTGAAGTAGCAAAGGCAATACGCTGAAGTTATTTAGTTCATTTGTAAAAATTTCAGCACTAAAATAGCTGAAGTTTTTTTGTCCTGGATTCATTAGTTTTGTCATAAACTTTTTAAAAACTTCGGCAGAAGATGCTGAAGTTATTTAGTTCATTTGTAAAAACTTCAGCACTATATAAGCTGAAGTTTTTTAAAAAGCTTATATAATTTTTTGACCCATACAATCACTATATTGGATCTTCTTTTTTTTTCTTCTTTCTGAACGTTTTTATGGAGCTGATCAGTAATTACATTAGAAAAAGGTGCCTTCAGTGAAAATAAATCAAATAATCATAAGGTTTAAGTGATATATAGTGAAACTATTACTTTAACCCCACAGATCAATTCATTTGATTCAAAGAAAAAAAGATTACATCAAAAATGCGAAAAAAAAAAAAGAAATCGTGCAGCTTATGTTAGTTGATTCATTATTATTGATAAGTCGTAATCAATTTATTGGGACTTAAATTTAGTTGTCCCAACTCCCAATGAAGACCAGATGCTAACCTGTATTATGGTACTGAAAATATATTAAGAAAACGAAGGAGGAGAAAGGGGGCTGAAGTTGTTTAAAAAGTGGGTACAAGTTAAAACTTTTAAAAAAAATGGGTATAGGTTAAAGTAAATATTGTGTGGGGTAGCCACTTTTTAAAGTGATATTTACTTTTTATCCAGCATTTTCAATGCTTAGCAATAATAGCCACTAGTCTATTAAAATTAATATGAAAAGACTGTGTTACCCTTTCTTCTATCTCTTTCATGTTAGGGAGAAGAACTGTGAACGGCGGCACCCTTTCTTCAGACAGAATGTAATGCATATTACACTATGTAGTATTCACCAGCAACGGATCTCACAAAAATCTATCAAACACTCAAACCATTACAGCTTGCCACCCAAATGTAAAGCGCATAGTATATGATAGAAATTCAGAAAAGTACAGTCCCTAAGGTGTACTCCATGTCTGGGCAAAAAAATGCACTCAAATTGGTCATGCAAACTTCTCTGCAAATTTTGCTACATATGTATATTTTACTTGAAATACACAATTTTGTTAGCTCTTGCAAAAACTTATTATTTCTCTTATGAAATGTTTATTATTCGTTGATGGACTTAAAGCTTGTGCTATAGAACGTTTGGTTTCTGCTACGTTATGGATCCCGAACTTACAGTTACAAGTTCAAAAGTTAAGGACACTTGGTCCTGAACTTCGAGTTCCAAGTTCAAAAGTTAAGGACACTTGGTCCTGAACTTAGAATTACAAGTTCAAAAATAAAGGACACTTGGTCCTGAACTTAGACTAACAAGCTCAAAAGTTAAGGACAACAGGTCCTGAACTTATAGTTACAAGTTCAAAAGTTAAGGACAATAGGTCCTAAAGTCCTGAACTTAGACTAACAAGCTCAAAAGTTAAGGACAATATGTCCTGAACTTAGGCTAAGAAGCCCAAAAGTTAAGGACAATAGGTCCTGAACTTAGACTAACAAGCTCAAAAGTTAAGGACAATAGGTCCTGAACTTAGACTAACAAGCTCAAAAGTTAAGGACACTTGGTCCTGAACTTACAGTTAGAAGTTCAAAAGTTAAGGACACTTGGTCCTGAACTTAGACTAACAAGCTCAAAAGTTAAGGACAATAGGTCCTGAACTTAGACTTACAAGTTCAAAAGTTAAGGACAAGTAGTCCTTAACTTAGAGTTACAAGCACAGAACTTAAGGACAGGTGGTCCTGAACTTCGAGTTTCGAGTTCAAAAGTTAAGGAGATGTAGTCTTGAAGTCCTGAACTTCGAGTTGCAAGTTCAAAAGTTAAGGACATGTAGTCCTGAAGTCCTGAACTTAGAGTTGCAAGTTCAAAAGTTAAGGACACTTGGTCCTGAACTTTTATGAGCAGAAGGGTATTTTCGTCCGGGCAGGTAAAGTTTATTAAAGTAGTGGCTAAAGACTAAAGACATTTTAAACNCATACTTTTAAAAGGAAAAGAGAGAATTTCTATTAAAAAAAACTGCGGGGCGAGCCAGGACAAGTCAGGGCGAATGGATACGCGTTATCCTATGCAGGGTGGGACGGGTTGAAATTGTACGTGTTCAAACAGAACCCGTCCTGCCAGCCAGCCCCTTAAGTTTTATGTAAAATCAAACTATATGGAAACGAATGGAGCAATTCACATAACAAATTCTTAAAAGGAATTTTTATATTCCTATACACTATATGAAACTATATTACCCTCCCTACTCAAGTTTTACTATAATTAAATTTTATATACCCAATTACCATTTATGTACATTTTAAGGGAATTAATGATAATAACTAGTGTCCTAAAATTACTCTAACATATCTTCCACTCCTCCACGTTTCTCTCTCCACATCCCATCCCCTCCCTCACATATCTTGCACAAGAGAGCAGCAATTCCACCATTGACAACCATTAAAAAGCTTTGAAGCTTTGAATTCGAATTTGAATTTTCAAAAAATATTGTTTGTTTGAATTGGATGTTGTTGCAAAGAATTGAGAATTCTCTCTACGTCTCTCTCTATCTCTCAATCCCAAATTTCAGTGATGTAAAGCAAAGGAAAAGAGAGCAGCAATTCCACCATTGACAGCCATTAAAAAACTTTGAATTCGAATTTGGGTTTTTAAAAATCATTATTTATTTGGATTGGTGTTGTTGCAAATAATTGGGGATATGGTTTGGAGTTTATATCTCAATTTTGAGGGGTTTTGGTGAAGATTAGACTTGGTTTTGGCTGAATTTCAGATTGAAACTCGAAGAAGAAGAAGAAAAAGAAGAAGAAGAAGAAGAAGAAGAAGAAGACATGAGAAATATTATACTGCAGAAATTGTAGTAGAATTGTAGAAAAATTGTATTATGTTATTTATATATTTTTCTTTTATTCATTTAACTATTGTATGAAAGGTTAACAACATTGTACAAAAAATATATTTAAGTTGTACGATATATACAAAAGACATATTGTATAAAATTTGTATTTAAGTTGTATTTAACTGGGTAGAAATAATGTATGAAAATTATAGATAAGTTGTATAATATATAATTAGTTGTATGAAATTTGTTTTTACTATGTATAAATCAGATACAAAATATGCAAAAAAATATATTGTATAAAATTTGTATTTAAGTTGTATTTAACTAGATAGTGTACGAAAAAATTCCTATGAATAAATTGTGTACATATAAACGAATTCATAATATGTTAACAAACTGACAACGTACAGTTGTTAACGAGAAGTGATGCATTCCAAGCAGATCAAATGTATAACAATGTGCAGTTAGATGGAAAGCCTGTTAAGATTGAAATAGCTGGTTTCAACCCAGAAGTTCCTTTGTCAGCTCGTGTAAATATAGTTGGCGGAACGAAGTGGAGGAGGACAGGCGTATGTCAATCGATTAACCGTCTCTTTCTTTGATTGAGAATTTTGTTTGTTTCATGTATGTGTATGTTTGAATGCTCACTATGATTTTATATGCTTAACTTTCTGTATTCTTTTTGTCTTACCAAGTCGCATGCGGTGGATGTATTATGATCGGAATTGTGCCTAATAGATTGTAGAGTTAGATCCAATTGAATTGCTCTATTTCAGGCTAGAGTTCTGAAGATGGATTGACATCTATTTCAATCTCTGTTTTGCTTTGTTGATAACAATGGGAAGTTATTTGTTGAATCAAAAAAATAAAAAAGAAACTAAAGCTCTGAGGTTATTTACAAACATCAATTTGAAACTTTTGGAAGAGAACCAACTAATGAAAATTGTTTTTGATTTTGACAAGGAGATTGAAAAATCAGAAGTGATTTGTGAGAAAACATATGAGTGGAAACATAAGGAAAGAGAAGAGGAGAAAAAAAGGAAAAGGGTGTAACTACATCCCTTGATTGAAGGCACAAATAATGGATTGGGAGCCTTTTAAGGTGGATTGTATATATTTTGTAAATAAAACTTGTTTATGCCGGGTAATTAATTAAACATGAACATTAAGGGTAATAAAGTTTTAAATAGTATATAGGAATGAAAAATCCCTTATAAATATCTTGAATTGCTACAAGAAAATTGTTAGTGAAGAATGTGAGGTTATAATTAGAAGATATTTTGGGTTTAGAAAAAGATTTGTTTCTCCCACACATATTAACTGAAATTTGAAAAAGTAAACAAAGAAAGACTGCAATAATTTAACCTCTTCAATTTTGGAGATAGATTCAATATAAATAGGATATCATAATTATTACATGCGTATAGTAAAAAGTAACAATGTTCTCCTGTTGTTCTACTAGATTGATTTAATAAGCAAAATTACAGTATTTGAGCATCAGATTATTCAAATGAAATAAAATTACTTATTTGACCACACCTTTAATCTAATTCAATAAATATATTATATTCTTAATATTTAAGGAATATATGTGGGGTATCACTTTTAAGTCAATTAGACCGCAAATTCAGTTTTTTTTCTCCTTCAAAACAACAATATTATGTAGTATATTAAATATGCATCATATCCTGAAAAGAACACTTCCCGTTTGGACATAAAAATTGATGGAAGATTTTTTCAAAAAAATTTCACTTTTTTACGAAATCAGCGTTTGTTCATAAAATTTTCAATTTTCACTTAAAGATGCATTTTGGAAATTTTTGAAAATTTGAAAAAGTGCAAAAAGTTGTTTTTCAAAATTTTCACTCAAATCACTCACAAAACTTCAAAAACAACCCAAACTGAAATTTATGTCCAAACACAACTCTAAATTTCAAATACCATTTTCACTTGAAAAAAATATTTCACAATTTTTTCGAATTTTACAATTCTTACGTCCAAACGCCTACTTACAATTGGGATGAAGAGATTAACTTTAAATGATAATTCTGGCCTTAAATAATGGGAAAGAGTGGAAAAAGATAAAGGGGTTCTCACTCTGAAATTGCATTGGAGAGAAATTGTGAGTCACTCTAATATATATTTCAAAGTATTATTTCATACTCTGATAGTGTTATACCCTAAAATGTATTGATATTTTTAAGGAAATATTATACTATATACTACTGTACTCAATATAATTGATGTCCAAGGATACATCACCTTTTTGTCTCTTGAGTAGACATCACACATCTTCTTTTTGACCAGATAGTCCATCACTATAATATTTATATATATCTTCGACTTTTGTCTCTTGAAAACATGTGTTTTTGCTTGTTCAACCTCAACCTAATTAGAAAAGAAACATAAAAAAAACTTCAACCTAATCAATCACTACTATAATTAGCCAGAATTGAAAACAAACATACGTTTGAAACAATGATTTAATAGCCTCCTAATCAATATTTCCTTAAGATGAAGCAACATATATACAAAAGAAGAACAAGGAAAATGTCGAATTTGACCCACTTAGAGACTTAATTAAATAATGTAATAATGAAACACAAAAGAACAAATATTGATCGCGCCCAACTATGCCTTATAAAAAGGACAATGCGATCGTTGCAAATATAATCCGGTTTACAAGTCCAGAGTCAAATCCTACAGAGAACTAAGGTTTAGCTACAGCTGTTCACTATCACCAAGAAGACAAGCTTGAACAATTCCTAACTTATAGATATTAAGATTCTTCTGTTTAACTAATTAACTAACAAATTAAAATAGTAAATTAACAACTAACGATACTGAGGGTTAGAGAAAAGATTAAGGAGGTCTAGAGTTATGATTTCCCAATTTTCGGAATCCTTCCCGCTATGTCTTCTATAATTTCGCCTAAGTATTCTCTACCGATCATGAGCACTCTTATTACCGTAAATCTCTCCCAAGTAATTACGACAATTTACTAGACGCACTCTCCCGAGCTACGCTAGCTGGCTTTTAATACAGCTCACTTCAGATCGCACCCAAGGCTTCGTTATCCCTAATCCCGCCTTTAAACCCTCGGTTATTGATCCCTCATATACTCTGGGAGTGGTGTTGTTCAACAATTACCTAAATATGCACTCTCTCCCGAGTTATGCATACTAAATAGGCACAGCTAATTGAGAGCTCTTCAACCAACCACAATATAAACGTAGTTGAACAAATAGAGAAAAGCTATGGCTCAATTATATAAAAACATAACAAGAATTTATCCTACAAAAGGTTCTATCAAAACTCTAGATAACAAATTAGCTATTCATAATAGTATGTAAAACTACAATACTAAAAGTCATAACCAACAATGAAAAATAGGAAAAAGAAGAAAAAAACTCGTAGAAGAATTCTCCGCCTTGCTCCCAATGTGTTCTTGCCTCCTTAGGTCGAATCTATGTCCAAAATATGTCCCCCCTAAGCGTGGTGTGTGTTCCTCCACGTGAATTCTCCTCCAAAATATGTTCAATCCTCCCAAAGTGGCGTCCTCCCGTGTATATATACCAAGTAGGGTTAGGCCCAAACAATTATACCTTCTCCAATGTGAAAAAGGACACTTTTTTCGGGTCAGACACGCGACTTCGCGCGGTCTTCGTGCACCTTTCTGCCTCAATCTTTTTAGCGCGCGAACTATGCGCGACTTCGCGCGTCCTTCGCGCGTCTGCTCGTTTTTTACCCTGTTCCGTTCCGAATTTGGAAAAATGTAAAACATGAAAGTTGTATCCCTTTGAATTAGCTTTCCAACCATATATTGTGGAGCCCAAATGGAGTTCTGAGCAAAAAGTTATATCTATTTTACTAGACAGTGCGCAATATACCTCCTCAAGTCTTCGTTTGTACTTAATTATCAAATTTGACCTCCGAACACGATCCCGGCTTAATTCCTTGAGCTTTTACTCAGACTTCAAAGCTCCAAATCACTTGAATTTATTTCATAATATCTATATAGCTCGGAATTACTCCTACAAGGCATAAAACACACAATTAGTGCAAAACACTAGCGATTAAAGCGCAAACTCAATTAAAGTGCAGTAAATTCGAGTGTAATAAGCGACTAAAATATGCAATTATAGCCTATCATCAACACCCCACACTTAAACCACTGCTCGTCCTCGAGCAATCAAACTACATTTTTTTTTTTTTATAGACACGACCTTTTTAAACAATTCTCCTAACTCATCACACCAAGAGTATTTAAAATAGACTAAGCACAAAAGCGTAACATCTTCACCTCAAGATTTGACTCACAAGTACCACACGTTATTCACAACTCACCCACTTACTCTAATATAGAGGTCACTGACATTACCTTTCCTTCATGAATCAGGTGCCCTCACACAACAAAGGAGAGTAGTTCCACACAATAAAATTTAAGAACACTTAGGAACTCAAGATAGAAAGAATTCACTCACTCTCAGAAATAACATTCATATGCCACAAAAGATGCACCATAAGCTTGCCCGTAGTGTACTACTCCACTAATCGAGCTCATTCAATCTTGGATCAATTAGGACTTTATTTGGTTATAATGTAGGCTACGGGACGGGTAGGATACATTTAGATATAAGAGTGACTACACCTCCCTAAGCACTTTAATACATACATTTTAACATTTAAACCCATACTTATGTCAAACCAAAACTCCACCTTCACATCAATTTATATTACCCCATACTTCTTTAAGCACACTTACGTCAAGAGCCACCACTTATCAAGGAATTTTTTTTCACAAGAATCCAACTATTTTGTTTTCAATTCAAGTGGCTCTTCCTTTTTCAAAACAGTGCACCTTTCTCCTTATTTCATTAGCTCCACTCAATAGCCAAACCAACCACCCCACACTTTAACTTTTACAAAGTTCATAAACAATTCAAGTGCTCATGAGAGGTTATAATGGTTCAAATAGATGGTTAATTCAAACAAATGGGTAAGACTTGTAATGTAGTTGCCAAAGAAACAGGATTACAGGCTCAAAGGGGTTAACTACGATACATAATAATTAGGTGGGTAAAATATACATATCTGGCTCAACAAGGAAACGCCTATATCACTTCCAAGACTGAACAACACTACTATTTCGCTTTGCAAGCACACGGGGCAAGTTCTAGGCATCAAATGCACTGCACAGAATAACACCTAAACCTCACACACACATGGCACATGACTCACTCAGGATTGGATTCATCAAGACACTCTAGTCAAAGCAGTTAAGCAAAGTTAAAATCATACAATTTAAGGTACTTATACAAGAGTCAAAAACTGAGCCTAAGCGTCACAACCAAAGTACTCACTATTCTCAAGGCATAACAAAGTCAAGAGATATTGCTTCAATTCAAAACACAACACAATGGCTCCTATTCCCAAAAAAAAAAAACTAACTACACCCGGTTCAAATAAAACCCTTGGAAAAGAACCGTGGTTTAAAGAAAAACCAAGGGGTAATTGCTACACTACCTAACAAAACAAAAAATCTTTTGGTATTTTCTTTAGACTTACTTTCCTCAAGAAAACTGTCTAGAAGACCCGTCATCAGGAAAAGTCCAATCTTTTAAAAAAAACAAACACAGCTAATGTAGCATGAAAAACAACCCAGACAATCTCCTCACCCCACACTTAAAATTGTGCATTGTCCCCAATGCACATCCATACATACAAGAAGGTAAAAGAAACTCCCTGGTAGGCCAAAGGCCGAAGCACTAGCAGCTCATGGGGTACTCAGACTTCTCCCAGCTTGGTCCTTCGTGCGGGTACCTCACACTTAGTTCCAACCATTTCATTTGTTGGTGCATCCTTCCAATACCTTTGCTTTCCATGCTCCTAGAAAATAAAAAAATTGACACTACAAAAATAATCTAATAAAAAAAATAAAAGAAAGCAATAAAGCTGGGTTGCCTCCCAACAAGCGCTTGATTTAACGTCGCGGCACGACGTGAATCACTTTCTGCCTCCACTTTGAGTTTATGAATTGAACCCCAAGTTTTGCTTCAAGATTATGATTATGCTCTTGGGGCGGTACATCTTCTTGCGAGCCAAAAATTAGATAAAATCTTATGCACTTGTTGGCTCTCGACCGAGGAGTGTCACCTTGCCTAGACGGCCTTGAGAAATCCAAAATATAAGGCTCATCTACCTCTTCCTTGGACTCCTTTTTATGCTCATAAGGGTGAATTTCCATTTCACCGTCTGAACATAATGTAGAGAAGTGTTTGGAATGAGGCCCAACGCGCTCAAATACATGAACTTCAAGATTTTTAACCTCCTCAACACCAATCACACTAGAGTCAACTAAATTTGTATCTTCAACGTCCTTGGTTGACTCTAGTATTACTTCTTCAACATTGACATCCTCAAATTTTAGTTGGCTAGGTTGTTGATGTTCTACTCTGACCTCCCCACTTAACACCTCAAATTCATGCTCTTCTTGGCTACTGCCTCAATATTGGCTTGTTGAGCATTAAAAGCTCCAACTACTTGACTCAATTGAGCCTCCAACTTGCGAATAGTTGCCTCTTGCCTTTCTATGTGCAATTGTTTCTCATTGTTTTGTTCCAGAAGGCACTTTAGCATATCCTTGATCTCCTTCAGGTCCGCATTCCCAGGTTCTTTGTTCCTATTAACTTCACAAGAAAAGGTAGAACCATCATAGTAAGGGGTTGGGGGAAAATAAGAAATATAAGCACAACCATGAAGGTGACCATTTTTACACCACACACATCACACACATTCCACAAATAAGATTGAGTTGGTGCACATAACTCGCTCTTAGGAACATTTTGAAAATTTTGCCACGGGTGATTTCCTTCACAAAATGTATGGAGATCAATAGTAGAACTATCTACACCTAAATTCCCATAAATACAAGATGCCATGTTTCTCAAATCAACAGTTATAAAAAAAATACAAAAAAAAAATAAAACAAACTAAAAGTTCAAACTTGAACCCTAGCAATATATACAGCTACAACTACACCGTTAGTTCCCCAGCAACGGCGCCAAAATTTGATCACGCCCAACTATGCCTTATAAAAAGGACAATGCGGTCGTTGCAAATATAATCCGGTTTACAAGTCCGGAGTCGAATCCCACAGAGAACTAAGGTTTAGCTACAGTTGTTCACTATCACCAAGAAGACAAGCTTGAACAATTCCTAACTTATAGATATTAAGATTCTTCTGTTTAACTAATTAACTAACAAATTAAAATAGTAAATTAACAACTAACGATACTGAGGGTTAGAGAAAAGATTAAGGAGGTCTAGAGTTATGATTTCCCCAATTTTCGGAATCCTTCCCGCTATGTCTTCTATAATTTCGCCTAAGTATTCTCTACCGATCATGAGCACTCTTATTACCGTAAATCTCTCCCGAGTAATTACGATAATTTACTAGACGCACTCTCCCGAGCTACGCTAGCTAGCTTTTAATACAGCTCACTTCAGATCACACCCAAGGCTTCGTTATCCCTAATCCCGCCTTTAAACCCTCGGTTATTGATCTCTCATATACTCTGGGAGTGTTGTTGTTCAACAATTACCTAAATATGCACTCTCTCCCGAGTTATGCATACTAAATAGGCTCAGCTAATTGAGAGCTCTTCAACCAACCACAATATAAATGTAGTTGAACAAATAGAGAAAAGCTATGGCTCAATTATATAAAAACATAACAAGAATTTATCCTACAAAAGGTTCTATCAAAACTCTAGATAACAAATTAGCTATTCATAATATTATGTAAAACTACAATACTAAAAGTCATAACCAACAATGAAAAATAGGAAGAGGAAGAAAAAAACTCGTAGAAGAATTCTCCACCTTGCTCCCAATGTGTTCTTGTGTGACGACCCAACCCGTCGTCTCATGTATTACAGCCCCGTTTCCCCCATTTATTGCTCTTTCATGTTTTATTATCAGCAACGGATGAGTTAGAGTTTAATTGAATTGGTTTGGATAGGAAATGAGACACTTAGTCTCTTTAAGGAAGGTTTGGTTTGGAAAAGTCAACCGAATGTTGACTTATTAGTTAGAAGGCTCGGATGTGAATTCCGGTGATTCGGTTAGCTTCGGGAGGTGATTTGTGACTTAGGAGTGTGATCGGAAGTGATTTTGGAGGTCCGGAGTAGAATTAGGCTTGAATTGGCAAGTTGGCATTTTGGCGAATTCCGGTGGACAGGTGGGATTTTGATCCGAGGGTCGGAATGGAATTCCGAGAGTTGCAGTAGCTCCGTTAGGTGATTTTGGATATGTGTGCAAAATTTGAGGTCATTCGGACGTTGTTTGGTTGGGTTTGTGATCGAATGCGTAATTCGGAAGTTTTTAAGAAACTTAGGCTTGAATCCGATGTGAAATGATGATTTTAGTGTTGTTTGATGTGTTTTGATGATTGGAACAAGTTCGTATGCTGTTTTGGGGTAGGTTGGTGTTTTTGGTTGAGGTCCCAGGGGCCTCGGGGTGATTTCGGGTGATCAACGGAAGGATTTTTGGACTTTGAGTGTTGCAGAAAATGTACAGCTGTTGCAGGCCACTTTTGGCCTTCGCGTTCGCGGGGGTGCCCATCGCGTTCGCGTAGTTGTGATTTCTGGGTCATCGCGTTCGCGATCGTGGCCTCGCGTCGCGTAGAAGGGCCTGGGGACCCTGCCTAGTTTGTTCATCGCGTTCGCGATGAGGGAGTCGCGTTCGCGTAAGAGGACGTCCTGTGCATCGCGTTCGCGTTTGGAGTATCGCGTTCGTGTAGGAGGTTAAGCTGGACCATCGCGATCCCCGAACACGATCCCGGCTTAATTATCTAGGAGCATGGAGGTTAAGCCGTACTTAATTATCAAATTTGACCCCCGAACACGATCCCGGCTTAATTCCTTGAGCTTTTACTCAGACTTCAGAGCTCCAAATAACTTGAATTCATTCCATAACATCTATATAGCTCGGAATCACTCCTACAAGGCATAAAACACACAATTAGTGCAAAACACTAGCGATTAAAGTGCAAACTCAATTAAAGTGCAGTAAATTCGAGTGTAATAAGCGACTAAAATATGAAATTATACCCTATCATCAGACATACAACACATGGCATCGTCCTTAATTTCAATTTTACCTTCTATCATTTGTTATTTATCACTTTCAAAGACACAGAAATTGTATTATTTATCGAATATATAGCAATTAAATTGCGATATTTTGGAAGAAAATGCATGGCGCATTAATTGTAACACCAAAAGTGGAGATATTTTTGAATATTCATGAATATAAAAAAGCCAGTAAGGAAAAGGATTAAAGCATGTAAAATATATTTTCCTATTATATAAAATTCCAGAATGCCAAAATGCAGATTCAAGAGGCGCTGTTATTATTTCAAGCGTTTGGCGTATGAAAACAATTATCACGCAAATAAAATGACTGTGTAAGAATATTTCACAAAATTCATACGTGTAGTTTAATTGTTTATAACAACATGCTTGCCCCTTCTAAAAATAAAGTTTAAGTTTGTATCTCGATGGTTTTACAAGAAATTGCCAATATATATTTTGACCAGTCTCATTAGGTTATGTTGTTTTTCAGATCATTAAGCTATGTTTATATTGTAAAGGCACATTATAATACAATTATAATTGACTTTTTAAATGATTTAATTGTGTTCCTACATTTTACGTGTATAACATTTTACTTAAAAATTGATTTTTAAGTTACTTGTAAAAATACTTTCTAAATTCATGCATAAACCTAGGTCTTATAAACTCTAAAAGAAAAATGAAGATATAGAGAATGTATGTAGAATTTGTTTACCCTTAAAAATGGATAACAATTGAATTTATACGCGATTTTAAGGATACGTGGATTAATTCGATACAAGTGATTAATGACGTTAGATAAGCAAATAAAAAATAGAGTAAATAGCCAAACCAATAATAAGACTGGTCCGGGCTCGGTTAAAAACTTAACAAGAAACCTATTTTCAGTTCCGAGCTTGGCACTTATGAACAAAACAAGTACTTTGAATAATTTTTAGAAACAAAGAGAACAGATGTATATTGTCTTGACATGCGTGTTACAGAGTGTGTGATGAATGATTAGCTTCCCCTTTATATATTAGGGGAGTTTTACCCTAAGTACAATTCTAAAAAAGGTAAAAATCTTTCTTCTTGCTAATCACAGGTCTATCGCTGATTCGGGCCGAGATTCACGCAGTGATATCCGGTTGTGAACAGATATCATGGCCCTTTGTTAATAGTGTGCGGTCGTTTGGCAATGCTTTTCGAGGTCTCGTTGTTCAATTAGGTCCAGGCGTATGATCTCGATGGCTCCGGGAGCAGGTGTTTTGTTCGAGCTTTGATACGAGCGGCTCCTGGCTTCGATCTCGACTACACGCAGTTATGTTCTCTCTTCGTTTGTCCCATTTGAAAATCGAGGTACTCATTACCTCGGATTTTACCTGTATACTAATCAACTCAAAGACCTAAACCACCAAGGATTTAGGGTTGGATGGTACTATTCGTCCCTCTTTAATCAGAGGTTCATTTTTAAATCTAAAGTAGAAAAATCCTAATACATAGTATCCCTCTTATTAATAAGTCTCATGCGATGTAAATTTAGATTAGTCGAGATTCAATACCGAATATCAGGCGAAGAAAAATATATTTAGGGACCCAAACTTAGGGCTGTGCACGGATCGAATCGGATCAGATTTAGTACATTTCAGATTCAGATTTTGGATTTCGAATTCTAGAAAATGCAATCCGAATTATATCGGATCGGATTGGATCGGATCGGATCGGATTTTAAAGTTTGGACCGGATCGGATTTTAGATCGTATTGTTATGCCTCAAAGTTGCAAACTAATCTTTGTAAAAGAGGCAATACATTAAGAAAAATTCATGTTTATGCAATTATGAGAGTATTATGGTGCCAATATAGCTAAATCTAGCAATTGTAAAGGCAATAACTTGGAGGAAGATGTAAAGAAAGTACTGACTATCCGAAATTAAAGTGTAGTATTTATACATTGCATAATAATTTCGGAATTCGGATTGGATCGGATTAAAATATACCAATTCGAATCCGATCCAAAATTTGAAATTTAATAAACACAATCCAAAATCCCAAATTTGAAATTGAATGGATCGGTTCGGATTTCGAATATCCGATCCGAATGAACAGCGCTACCCAAGCTCCCCCTGGTGTGCTACTCCTCGCTGTCCCATTCCGACCGTTGAGTTAGCCGACAAAGTTCACACGCTACAATAAAAGTCCACAAGTAAGAGCTCTACATTTCATAGTTCATACATATCCTCTTAATATTATATATTAATTAGCACAATAAAAAAACGTTGGATACATACCTACATACAATTTGGATATAATATAGCTATCACCCCTACGTTCAGCAATATTATATAACCCCTCGTTTTATTTTAATAATTTATAGTTGCCTCATTTGACTGTTTTTGTTGACACTAGATGGATATCCTTTCACTTATTTTTGGGCACAAGATGGACCAGAAGGTAGTCATGCACTTAAAATTTCGGAAAAAACGCACGCACTTCATGTGTCAATTACGTAGTAGAATCTATTTATTACTCGTTGATGACTTACATAAAACTTATTTGACATCGTACCTTTAAGAAAATACATCTGGGTGGAACATATATCTAACTTAAAATTTAAAGATTCAAAGTACACAAAAGTAACAAACATCCCCTTTATTACCGATCTAAATGCATACAAAAATAGGACACAAATAATAATTATAGTTCAATTCAAGCAAGATATAGTCATTTATATAAATCTTTATCGATTATTTCGTTTTATTTATTAAATCTCATTCCAACTAAAGATATAAAAAAAATTAAATATCTTTTCTCTCCTTGATAAGGTCAATTTTCCATCAACTATAGACGAAAAGAGATTGCATTTATTAGCATTCTTTTCTTTGTTCGAGAAACACTCAACAAAGGGGAAAAAGAAGGTAATAAATAATGTATGTTTTTTGATTAAAAAATATATGTAACTCATATGGAGTTAAAAACTGCTATGAAAATAGTGGAAAACAATCATAAATAATCAAGAAATATATTTAAGAAAAAACAAATTAATCTAGGGTATAATACATCAAAAAAACAATACAAATTAACATACCTAATACATCAAAAAAAAAAAAAAATTAAGCTAGGGTATGAGTATAACGATCTGTAAAGCAAAATTAACAGGCAATTAGGTAATTGCTTAAAGTAAAAGGGAGATGTCAGTAATATTATCAAAATAGAAGGACTTTTTTTACAATTTATTTATTGTTTAAAAAACAGAAAAGAGCTTTCACTGTGTCACTTTACAAAAGCATCTGAAACGTTATCGTACACACCAGTATTTTGCATTCCCAGTCCTCCTTTTTCTTCCCTTTTTCCATCTCCGGCAGCTCACAGCTCACTCCAATTTTTTCCACTCAACTCCACTCCAATGTGTAAAACCCTAGCTAAAAATCTTTAAAGTTAGGGTTTCAAATTTGCAATGGGGAACTGCTGCAGATCTCCGGCAGCTGTCGCAAGAGAAGACGTGAAGTCTTCAAACTTCTCCGGCAACGATCACGGCCGGAAAGACAAGTCCAGCGCCGGAAAATCGCAAAAACCGGTAACCGTGTTAACCGATGTGAAAAATTCGAATGTTGAAGAGAAGTATTTAGTTGATAGAGAACTAGGCAGGGGCGAATTCGGAATTACATACCTTTGTATAGATCGTAACAGTAAAGAGCTTTTAGCTTGCAAGTCAATTTCGAAACGGAAGCTACGAACAGCTGTAGATGTGGAGGATGTGAGGAGAGAAGTAGCCATAATGAAGCATTTGCCGGTGAATTCAAATATTGTGAGCTTTAGAGAAGCGTGTGAGGATGAAAATGCGGTGCATTTGGTTATGGAATTGTGCGAAGGTGGGGAATTGTTCGATAGGATTGTGGCGCGAGGACATTATACTGAACGAGCTGCTGCTGCTGTTACACGGACGATTATGGAGGTTGTGATGCTTTGTCATAAGCATGGTGTGATTCACAGAGATTTGAAACCTGAGAACTTTTTGTTTGCTAATAAGAAGGAAAATTCGCCTCTTAAAGCTATTGATTTTGGCTTGTCAATTTTCTTCAAGCCAGGTAAAAATGAAAACTCTAGTTGTGTTTCAATTTGTTAGCCATTTACCCAGATTATTGTTCATGTCCTTTGTTTTTATCATGTTTGAGAATGTAGACTAATACGATTTAGATAGTACATTGTACACTACACTGTCACATACTTTCCTTTTTAGTCTATCCCAAAAAATGACACATTTCTATATTTAGAAACAATTTTACTTTAAAGTTATCATTACCCCTAATGAGATGATTTATATCCATACAAATATCTATGACTTGTTTGAGACCACATGTTCTAAAGTCTTTATTTCTTTCTTAAGTTGTGTGTCTGTGTCTAGTCAAATACCATCACATAAATTGGGATGAAGTATGAGTTAGATAGATATTATGTATGTATTTGTTTAGGTGTATGATCATTAGAAGAGTTATCAGTTTTAGATGAAAAGACTAACAATCATAATGATCATTAAAAGAGTTATCAGTTTTAGATAAATGACTAACAATCATATCATGCAGTTAGGACAATTTACTATGGGAATGACATTAAGGTTATCTGCTGATGTTACGTACTTTTCTAGGAAGAGGAAATGTACAAGTGAGTTAAGGTATTGGTGCCTGACAAATGTGTCATTGTTGTGTAGGCCGTAAAACTTCTATGTGACTTTAGATAAAATTTGGTGGACCCTTTCATAAATATTAATATCCCAAAGGTTCAGTGGGTAGAACAAACAAGTTGCTAAGCTTGTAATAAGTTATATTCAGTTGATGCTGGAGAAAAACTAGCCTTGTCTCCTTCATTTGTACTCTAATTTTATTAGTACAACTTACCAAACAAGCTAGCTCTGTTACTATAACTTACCAGCAGGAAGTAATGGTACATTCACTTTGTTAAACTCATTGGTTGAGTCGGGAAAAAGTTAGTTTTGATATAGGATTACCAAGCAAAGGTGATGATATTTTTACCAAGCGAAGAAAGGACTGATGGTTTCCTTGCCCTTGTTTATTCTTATGGCAGAGGATTGTTTCTTCCATCAAACCTCGGAGGCTTTTGTGAGTATTGAAATTGAATGTATCATGTTGGAAGCATTGCAGTACCAATTTGTGTATTAGAGTTTGAAACTTTGAATGTTGCTGTGATGAGAATCTCTCTCGTTCAGTTTCAGTTGATAGTGCTTCTGTAATTGCGAAAGCCAAAAGGGTTACAAACAGCACAACTTACAAATGGTCCATAATTCAGAGCTAATCTTTGCCAAGTTGCGAGTTACCTTGTCACAAAGGCTTGGCTTAACCTAAACGGGAGGATTGCATTTGGGTTTTACAAATGACCCATGAGCTGTTTCATGGATCCATTGATTGGTGGAAGGGCCTTATAAAGGAACTAAATTCTAGCAAACATACATTCCTTAGGCCATCTCTACCAATTTACCTAATACACTGTCCACACGCTTTTATCTGAATTCCATCATATTCTGGCTCAGTTAACGAATCTTGAAAGTTATTCTACCATGTACTTCCAGGAGTAAGTATAAAAAACCTTAGCTACTATTGCAGTATGATAACCAACATACTGTCTAAAGGCGCTATTGGCGAACTGTTTTTTTGCTTGTATTTGATGAACTTCAAGTTTGGCACCCCTTTAGAAGAATGAGGTTGAAGTGATATTAGACAAGACTGTGACCCCAAAATACAAACAATTTGGATATCTAGGCGCATTGTTAGAGGAAAAAGGTACGACAACTGAAGATGTTACACATGGAATGGAAATTAGGGTGATTGAAATGGAGGAATATTACGAGTGTTATACAATAGGAAGATACTTGTCAAAGTAAAAGGTAAGTCTACGTAACAATCGTCAGACAGATGTTACATGGAAGCGAAAATTGAGTTTTTTAAGTGTAACATATCTGCAAGATTAATGTCATAGAAGTTCAGGTTAATCGGTATGTGTGGTCATATAAGATTGCGTACGACATTAGAAATGATCAGATATGACAAAAGGTACATTTCGTATACTTAGGATAAAATGAGGTCCCTTTATGGATATACGATGAAAATGAAACATAAAGGATAGAGCAAAGAAAAGGTTGTCTTTGACTTGTGATCATTCTATCGCACTTACTAACCATCATTTGGAAATCTATGTGGGATGATAGACACATAAACTGGAATAGATAAACTTTTTGACAACCAAATTGATTTAGGAGCGATCTTAGGGGAAAATTTGTGTGTGTGTGTGGGGGGGGGGGGGGAGGTGACTTCTCCAGCTTTGATGTGTTATTCACGCAGAACTCCAGGTTACCACAGTATAGTTGTAGTTAGGAGTTACTCCCTCCCGTCCAGTTTATGTGAATTGATCTCCTTTTTGGTCCGTTCCAGAAAGAATGACCCTTTTCTAAATTTGAAAATAATTTAACTTAAGCTTCCAATTTTACCCACAATAAGAAGCTTTTACAGCCGCACAAATACTCTGGCATGTTTAACACCACAAGTTTCAAAAGAATTATAGCCACATAAATGTTATGCTTGTTTAGGATCAAAAATTTTAGAAGTCTACATTTCTTTCTTAAACTCCATGCCTAGTCAAATAGGTTCACATTAATTGGAATGGAGGGAGAAATTGTTAATTGTTATTCTTCTTTCTTAGATCTGGAAAGTTTAATTGGTTGTTTCCATGTTTGTAGAAATTTCTTTCCATTTTGTTTAATATTTGGGCAACAACAGATTAGATTACTAGCTAAATACCTAAGGATCAAGGTTTTCGGTGTTTCTCTCCTACAAAAGTAGACAGTTTTCTTTTGAACATGACATTGTTCTAATTGCTCAAATTTATTTTAGGCCTAAGGTTTCATTCAAATAATTTAGTGTAATTTTGTTAGACTCGACAAATTTTGTCAGTGTGCCTAGATCCCCCTGTGTAATGATGCTAACTTGATACTTAAAAAGGAAAAGAGCAAATCTGACGTTAATATATATATTGAATATGTAAGCAAATGCTTGTTCCTTTCTACTTCCCTTCATAAGGGATGTAAGGAAAAGAAAAAGAAAGAATCTTAGGTAACTATAGGTCCTGGACACTTAACCTTGTGGTACAAACAACTCTTCTCATTGCCTGATTATTTGGTACTTTGCACTGATACTTGTCTATCTTATCTAATAATGTTGATTATCTTTACTTGTTTAAAACATATTGCTCATGTTTATTGCTTAAATATGTATTTTAGGTGAGAGGTTCTCTGAAATAGTCGGAAGTCCCTATTATATGGCTCCTGAGGTGCTCAAACGAAACTATGGACCAGAAATAGATATATGGAGTGCAGGAGTCATTTTATACATTTTGTTATGTGGGGTTCCTCCTTTTTGGGCTGGTAAACTCTCTTCCTGCTCATTTTCCTCTCTATCCCCACTCCCTTAATTCCTTCATATGTACATTCTCAGATGCCCCTCTCTCATTTTATTAAAACAACTCTGTTTGTACAGAATCTGAACAAGGTGTTGCTCAGGCCATCTTACGTGGGGCGATAGATTTCAAACGGGAACCCTGGCCAAGTATTTCAGAGAGTGCTAAAAATCTTGTACGGCAAATGCTGGAGCCAGATCCAAAGCTTCGGCTGACTGCAAAACAAGTACTTGGTACATAATGTTTCATATATGTTTATTAATTCTCTTGGAAAATGCCTTCCCTTTATCAAAGACAGAGCTATTGGATAGCCTAATTTGAAATGGATCAACTCTTCAATGTACTTTGCATTGTGCTTGAAACATACATGCATTTTGTATATTAGACCGGTTGACAAGATGACTGACTTGGAGGGTCCAGTTACGACTATTAACCAAGAAAATTGGTAGGTATGAGCATATAAGATCACACCTAATAACGGACCAACAATGGCATCAACAGGATAATAACCAATCGATTGAGATAGCCCTATATTTCTTCTGTTCATTGATTTTGCTATCTAAACTTGTACCTAAAACTAACAAGCGTCATTCAGATGCTAGAGAGGTGCTGTTTACCTTCTCTCTACTTCTTGAGCATAAATTATTGTCTGTAACTTGTCTAGTGCGTAGCCTTATCTTTATGGGAGAAAGCTAAGCAATAGTGTAACCATTGAAGAGACGTGCAAGCTCCATAAAGTGGTGAGAGCTTTTTTCATAATGCCTGAAAATGAAGTAAATTTAGTGCCATTTTAATCTCTCATCGTTACAGCCATACCTCTGTGCTAAGCTGCTCTAACTGTGAATTGCCATTTTTGTGGGATGTCAAGTCATTGAATCTCTGCTCATGTTGGACAGAGTGGTGTAACTTAGATATAAGCATCTTAATAAGCTCAAACTTCCACTTTCCATTATGAGGAATTCATTAAATCGCACGCTGTAGCATTCTTGAGCCTTATAGAGCTTCAAGGATTAAAGAAGTTTTTTTTGGAAGTCATGGGTCCCACCAGACAATGATTGGAAAAAACAAAGGAAATGGTACTTTGAACCTCTAGCAATCTGTAAATTTGGGATGAAGAAGGATGAAGACAAGGAAAAAGCACGGGCACATCGATGTAGATTTTAGCATCCATTAGATTGGAGGAAAGTATGATCTTTGATATGGAAATTAGTTGACAAAGGAAATACAAAGAAAGAAGTGGCAATGCATATTTCCTTTCAAACTACTACAGTGAGGCAAGACCTAGTAAGGTCTTGCTTGTATAAGAGTTAATTTGGAGACGTAGTAATCAACTGCCAGTTAAATACAGCAGAAGCCTAATCTGACCCTCTTGTATTTTGTGTATTGAACAAGTTCTCTATTCTTGTAGAACACTCTTGGCTTCAAAATGCTAAGAAGGCTCCCAATGTTCCCCTTGGAGATGTTGTGAAGTCAAGACTTAAGCAATTTTCTTTGATGAATAGGTTTAAGAGGAAAGCTCTGAGGGTGGGTTCATTTATCTGACACTCTTTTTTTCCTTTATTTAGCTTTTTCGCTTCTAGGACAATTAAAAGAGTCATATCCAAATGCAGGTGATTGCTGATTTCTTGTCTAATGAAGAAGTTGAAGACCTCAGAGAAATGTTTAGCAAGATAGACACCGATAATGATGGTATTGTTTCAGTCCAAGAACTTAAAGCTGGACTTCCAAAGCTCAACTCACAGCTGGCAGAATCTGAAGTACAAATGCTTGTTGAAGCCGTGAGTCTACCTACCTATTCCTTGATGAAAAAAAAACCTTTGTAATTTGAATTTCCCATTTTTTCGGAGGTTGGCATATTGATGCTGCTCAGCATCTTAAAGAATGCTTCTGGTATTAGAGGTGATAACATCTGCATCAGTTGTCATTTCACATGATATGTTTATACATAAACAAGTGAGGTTTCCATTTTCTGCTAGGATATTTTTTAGCAACCTTTTTGTTCTAGAATATCCAATTGTCGAGAGGAGTTATATATCCTGCTATTTTTCATGGGAATCAGCTGAATAAAAATATCGAATTTTGAACTAAGGAAAAGAAAAGAGGAACTAGAAGAAGGGACAAGGAGAAAAGTAAGTTTCAGAGATTTATGCTTTAAATGATTTGAACTTCGTGTTAACATTAACTGGTCTTCTTTTCTAAGTTCTGTGAAAAAAACTCTTGAAAAGAACTTTGCCTAGCATAGTCGACGAGTTCTTGTTTAGTCTTCTCGTCCTGTTTATATCTGGTTGGAAATATAGAATCCTCCTTTTTTCTGTTCTCACTTCTGCTGTGTTTAAATTGTCGTCTTCCAGTCACAGTCTTTGGCTCTATTAATATCTGCAATTTAGTTGATATAAGCTGGTTAAGATGGGTAAGCAGTCCTGTTGTTTTTTTGTTTGCTTATGTAGTTCATTGCAGCTAATATTACTAAAATGTCATCACTGATCAAGTTAGTTAAATATATTTCACTGATTGCCCTCTTTTCTCTATTCCCAAAGAAAAGTAGAAGAAAGGAAATAAGAAATTAAGCAAGAACGCCGTAAAGATGGGATACTTTGTTTCATGCAGATTGATACCAATGGCAAAGGGACCCTGGACTATGGGGAATTTATTGCTGTTTCACTCCATCTTCAAAGGATGGCTAACGATGTACATCTGCACAAGGCTTTCTCCTACTTTGATAAGGATGGAAATGGTTACATTGAACCAGATGAGCTTCGAGATGCCTTGATGGAGGATGGGGCAGATGACTGCGCCAATGTGGCGAATGACATTTTCCAGGAGGTTGATACAGACAAGGTGAGCATGCGGCAAACCGAAAAGCCTCTGCTACTGACATGTATTTATCCTGGGATAGTATTTTCCTTATCTTCACTCTCTACAAATGCAGGATGGGCGCATCAGCTTTGAAGAATTTGCGGCCATGATGAAAACTGGGACAGATTGGAGAAAGGCTTCACGACATTATTCAAGAGGGAGATTTAATAGTCTAAGTGTGAAGCTAATGAAGGATGGTTCGCTTAACTTGGGAAATGAGTAAGGTTTACATTTCATTCATCAAAATGAAGTCTTGTATCGATGTGTATTTGATCTCTCGCCATTGTTTTCTGGGGTACCCATTAGATTGTTTGCTTGCCAGGATGGAAAAGAGGCGACTTCATCTGGCTAACCTTTGTAACCATTTGAAACACAGAATGTATCCTATCCTCTTCCTCTTGACAATTGTTCCCCACACAAAAAGAAAAAAAAAGAATTTTTTTTATTCTGCAGCATAAGTTTTGTACAAAAGCATATTTTTCTTGTTTCACCGTTGTTTGTACCTATATGATTTGAATGTCTTACCGCAGTTTCGGGCAGGTGAAAGCGATCAGTAATTCTATCAGATTTTCGTCTGCATTCTTCTTAGCAACGTTGATGTAAAAGAACAACTTTTTTCTTTTGACATCTCTCGCATTAAGCTGGTGCTTTCCTTTTTCCTTTCTGTCTTAATTTGTATCTGCTCTCTGATATATTGGAACCTGAATGTTAGTAACTGCTTGAACATGAGAAAATCTGAAAATAGTTAAGTAGTTTGGATTTTGAGTACAATAAGTTGGGATATTTGAGAGACATATGACTTGCTAAATGATATAAGAATGATAGATTAAGAAAGAATCAAGTTAAATAAGAAATATAGCAAACATCCATAAGACATGGTTATTATGAGGGAAAAAACTGACAATAAGAGGAAGTTACAAACGACAAAAAAAGAAAAAAAAGAAAAGAAGAAGAGTCAAGGAATATAACGCCTAGTACCTTACACCATAAAAAGGAAAAACGAAAAAACACATGATTTCAAAAGACTTTTTTCTCTATTATGTGTATTTGTTTCTTTACAACAATATTGCTAATACTTTCCCTCCTTTTTCCTTCTTCTAACCTATGTAATAATCTTCTCTTGTCAAGTATGCCTGCTTTAAGATCAAATCAGATTTGCTTTTTTAAAATGGAATCGTTCTCCAACCTGATAGTGGAGTGATTAAGCCGTTCAAACATAATGATTTTAGTTCCGAGAATTATTGATAAAGATATTTATGTATATTTTGATAAGGTGGTTAATTGCTAGACCTGTGACTAACTAAATAATTTAAAAAAAATTAGTGATAAGATGAAATGAACAATAAGAAAATAAAAATTGTTAATAGATTTTTTTCTAATTAATTTGTAAATATTTATTATTTATCTCTTAAAATCTTAGATTATCGAATTACTATCTTAGAAATGTTACTATAAGTAGCTATCCGACCATTACCCAACTCAAAAAACGGGAACAAATAAAATATTCATCTATATTATTTGGATTTGAGTAGGAAGAATAAATTGTATTGTGATGCAAGGAAAATCAGAACTAGCGTCTTGCAACTTATTAAAAAAAATGTATTTGGATAATATAAATTCATTTTGATATTCATCTTATCCAAATTTTGCTGGAAAAACCTAGTACATTAATCTTTTTGGTTAGTTAATCACAACAATTAAAGAGTAAAAAATCTTCAATCTTGTTTAAATCTAGCTCTGATATCACAAATAATTTTCAATCTTGGTTTAACCCAAGCTTTGATACCACAGAGAATTTTATACCAAAAAAGTCTTATAACAATTCATCAATATTTTTGTATTAGTAAAAATAGACTCGCCAAGTGGACCAGTTAAGCTTCAACACATGCCAAGTAAGTTATGATAAAAGTAAAAATGACATGGACATTGTGTAAAGAACACACCGAGCTAAGCATAATGATACCGTACCTATTAGTCCCGAAATTGATCATCATAAAGTAGCCCACGATCATGTACGGAGAATCGCTCATAATTATGAATGAGGAAAGAATCAACTAATCCCGGATTACACAGGATTTGCCATCATTACGCCATCAGTTACAAATTAGTTATGTAACAGACAGAACAAGCTAATCAGTTACGGAATTAACTCAACAACTATAGAATTAACTTATCAGTTACGGCATTTCAGCATTTACTCAGCCGTTACAAGTCTTCCAAAAGTAACAGATGGGTTGAGTAACTACTCATAATAGACACGTAATGCAAGGGGAAAGGTCACACTTTTTCACCATTGTAATAAACTAATTTGGTGTCATTGAATTCATTTTTGATTTCTCTATCACGTTATATTACAAATATTTATATCTTTTTGATCAAATCGGTTGCTTGTGGTCTGTCGTGCAAAATTAATTGCTTTTGACCTTGAAATTATTTTTTTGGTTAAACATTTTATACTATCATTTATACTCTATCCTATTACATGACAGTTACGTTAATTAATTTTATCATTTACTTTAGCCCAAGGAATATTTTTATTTTATTATAGTCATTATATTAACTTTTTTACAATATTAGTTTCTATATATATAAGATAAAATATATTTTTAGTGTAAGTTGATTTATACAGGGAAGCCAAAACAAAAATTTTAAATATGGACCGAGTCACATTAGTAATTCAAATCAGCTCCAAGTAGCCAATCACGTGAAGCCACATCATCGATCCAGGTGAAAGAAACACACTTTCAAGTGAATATACACACCCAACAGACACAATTAATCTCATATATTGTATCAAAATTAATCTAATAGTCACTTTAAGTTAACCCTGCTAAATTATCTAAATAATCCTCATCCCTAAAATACTCGCAACCTACTTTAGGGTTTCTAATCAATCTCATCCCTCCTTTCCTTCTCTCTTGTCCACCAAATCCTTTTTTTTTGGACCTTTTCTATATACTAGTTTCTAGACATGTGCGTTGCATGTGTATCCCTATCTCGTATCTTGCAGTACAAAGTTTTTGAACGACTTAAATAAAGGGGATAAATGCTACCTGGAAAATGAATTGTGTAACCAATATGGTATTAAACTCAAAATAATTGGATATGTAGATAAGTTTTTGAAAATTAAAATCGAGTAACAGGGATATCGAATTTGTGTACCTATTAACAACAACGGAAGTTTTGCAGAATCTGTTCCAATCAATTGCCCGAATCCGACTTCGTCTCTCTTGGAAACGAAGTTCTTGTTCACGATCTAAATACCTTGTTTATCACAATGTGTTTTCTTGAGGGAGAATCACTTCATTACGTCTTTTTTCTCTGTTGAGGAAGAAAGGTATATATAAAGGAGAGAGACGAGCATTAAGAGCTACAATATTCTTACACCTTTTAAGGTTGTTTAATAACTCTATGTAGAAATCCAATCACATGCGGAAATGATTTACTACTACCATGAGGATCTTATTATTACTCGCAATACCCCAGACATTGTTGGCTATTCTAGTAGTTAGTTATCCGATCCCTCATCCTCAAGAAGAGGCGAACTCGAGTTCATGTTTAACTTTGTATCCACAATTACACCCAATACCCTCATGGTAAGTGTAATGGTCGACCTATGAATACAGGTAAAATTACTATATTTTAGTCGTCTTCCCTTTCTACTCGAATCTTTCCATTCCAAATCAACTGCTTTCCTAGATATGTACTGCATTGCCGAATCACTCATGGCTATTAGTGACATGCTAAAGTAGCAACACTGATTGACACTTCAAGAGACAGTAAAAGGTCAAAGGGTATTCTAATAAAAGTTGATATAACTTCTTTGGGATCTCACACAATGAAGAAGCAGGGATTCATTCTTTCATTATTCCATGGTCGATAGCACACGTGGTATGAAGCACATGTTACAGTGTTCTCACCTTATATTGGCGCGTGTGCCTAATTCTTTTAATCATTCAACACCGTACAAATCTTGGTCTAGACACCTCCAAATGTCTAACCTGAGTTTCTCACTTCAATAATCCTCAAACCATCTTCTTAGAGAAACTTCCTTCTGGCTTACAAAACAAGTCATAATGGAATAGTGAAATTCGTAAGTTTGATTAGTTGTCAAGACCGACCTCTACAAGTAAATATAACCTCACATTATCCAAGGTTTCATAAGGTCTCATCTCTTCACAATTCTTAACGTAAGATTCGATTGCTCGTGTGAGAGAGCCAACCTCGCGACTTGTTCGACAAACTTTATCAACAAAACATTCATCATATACATACGAGATATAAGCATAATTCAAGAGTCAAATATTGATGAGCATATTATAATACTTAAGTCATTTTACAATACATAAATATGTTCATATCCTTCGCAAACCTAGAGCCATAACATGTTTCTCAAACAGGTCTCTAGATATCGCCTTTGTAAAAGGATCAGCTATCATGTTTCACGTAGGAATGTACTGTAAATTTATCTCTCCACTTGCTACTATGTCTCTCACAAAGTTATACTTGATGTCAATGTGTTTGGTCTTGCTGTGATACTTAGGATCTTTTGTATATGCAATAGCCGCTTGACTATCACAATATAGAGTCATGAGACCTTGAGAGTTCTTTGTAATATCCAAATATTCAAAGAATCTCTTCAACCAAACAGCTTCTTGTACTACAGATGCACAAGCTATGAACTCAGCTTCCATTGTTGAAAGGGCTGTACAGGTTTGTTTCTTACTTTTCCATGATATAGTACCACCATTAAGTAAGAAGGCACAACCAGATGTTGATTTTCTATCATTCCGGTCACCAGCCCAATCAGCATCTGTATATCCTCTCAAGTATAAATTATTTCCACTATAACATAGTGAATAATCTGCAGTTCCCTTCAGGTATCTGAAAATTCTCTTCATAGCTTTCCAATGATCTCTTCCAGGAATGGATTGATACCTGCTAACCAGACCTACGGCATAACAAATGTCTGGGCGAGTACACATCATAGCACACATCAAGCTCCCGACAACACTTGAATGTGGAACTCGAGACACGTCTTCCTTTTCATTTTCAGTCTTGGGACACATTTCAAGGCTTAAAGTTTCACCTCTCGCTATATGAGTATCCATGGATTTGCAACTATTCATGCGAAAATGCTCCAAAATTTTCTTTATATAAGTTTCTTGAGATAGACTCAATAACTTTTTGGAACGGTCTCTTTGGATCTTAACGCCAAGGATATAGTCTCCCTCGCCCATATCTTTCATGTCAAATGACTTTGAAAGCCATGACCTGATAGTTTTCAAATACTCCAAATTGTTTTCGGCCAATAAAATATCGTCCACAAAAAGAGAAAGAATTAAAAACATCCCATTGGACTTCTTCACATAAATGCAATGGTCTTCATCGATCATGGTGAAATCATATGAGATCACCTCCTTGTGAAATCTCAAATACCATTGCCTTGAAGCTTGCTTCAGGCCATAAATAGATCTTTTCAATTTACAAACCTTCTTTTCTTGGCCTTTAACGATAAAGCCTACAGGTTGTTCCATGTAGATTTCTTCGTTTAGTTCTCCATTGAGAAAAGCTGTCTTCACATACATTTGATGTAATTCCAAATCCAAAAGTGCAACAATAGCCAAAAGTAAGCGAATTGACGTAAACTTCACAACTAGTGAAAATGTTTCCTCATAATCTATTCCAGCTTCTTGAGTAAAGCCTTTTGCCACCAATCGTGCCTTGTATCTTTCTATTGACCCATCCGCTTTGCGTTTAACTTTGAGAACCCATTTGTTCCCAATGGCTCTACACCCAGGCAGAAGGTCAACTAGGACTTTGTTGGTTTTCATGGACTCTAATTCTTCTTTCATTGCTTTCATCCACTCATATTTTCCAGGGCTCGATAAAGCCTCAGTCACAGACTTTGGCTAATCCATTTCTGTGGGAGATACCAAGATAACATAATCTTCAATTTCATAAGTACGTTTGGGTATATTTTTCCTGGCACTCTTTCATAGTTGAAATTCAAGTTCGTCAGAAGGATTTTGGGATTGAGAGTTCCCACTCCCACTCGGATCAAGAATAAGATCTTGATCAATTTGATTATCAACTGTGTCAGAAGACACTTGCTGACTATCTGAGTTCAACATTTCATAAAGAGGCTCTCTATTCTTTACCTCGCCCTTCTTTGAAAAATCATTTTCCAGAAATGTGACATCTCGCGATTCAATCTCACTAACACTTCCATCCTCTAATTCACCAATGAACACATATCCTTTGGAGTGTTCTGAATATCTTATAAAGATACATTTCTTGCCTTTTGGACCTAATTTACCAGACTTGCTAAAAGAATCTTTTACATATGCAGCACAACCCCAAGGTCGTAATTCCTTTAAGTTTGGTTTGTGACTAGTCCATAGCTCATAAGGAGTGGAAGAAACTGATTTAGAAGGCACTTTGTTCAATATGTAAGTTGCAGTCAATAACGCATCTCCCCAAAAGGAGATAGGTAAATTTGCCTGCGCCATCATGGACCTTATCATGTCCAGTAGTGTTCTATTCCTCCTTTCTGCTACACCATTTTGTTGAGGTGTGTACGGTATAGTTAATTGTCTAGTGATTCTCTTTTCTTTGCATAATTCTTCAAATTCTTTTGAAAGATATTCACTCCCTCTATCGATTCTTAGGGTCTTAATCCTTTTGTCTAATTGATTCTCAACTTCATTCAAATATTTCTTGAAGCATTCAAGTGCTTCAGATTTATGAGAAATCAAATAGACATAACCAAAGCGTGTGAAATCATCAATGAACGTAATGAAATATAAAGCACAAGACCTAGCCCTCACATTCATTGAACCACAGATAACACAATAAATTAATTACAATGGAAAATCAGCTCTCTTAGCCTTTCCAAATGGTTTACGTGTAATCTTTCCGGCAAGATAATTTTCACAAGTTGGTATTTCAATTTTAGAGAAAGAACCTAGATGTCCTTCCTTAGCCAATCTATTCATTCGATCCTGCCCTATGTAACCTAATCTTGCATGCCATGTAATAACATCAACATCATTGTTACTAGAATAACATGCCATAACACAACGGTCAACATAATAGTTATACGTAGAAGGATTACAATCTAACACAATGAAACCATCATAACGATGTCCAAAACCATAAAAAACATTGTCTTGAGAAATTCTAAGACCACTGCGACTAAAGTTCAAATTGAAATCTAAATCTAGAAGAATAGACACATAGACTAAGTTTCGTCGAGTCTCTGGAACATACAGGACGTCATGCAACATCAAAGATCGGCCACCACACATGTCCATTCTGCAGGTGCCTATCCCTTTGACTTCAAGCTTTGCATTATTTCCCACATATATATGCTTTGATCCAGGTGAAACTCGACGAAACTCTATGAACACTTCTCTATCACGGCTCACATGGTCGGTGGCCCCTGAGTTTACAATCCATACAGGATAAGATTCAGTTAGTAAAACAGTGCTAGAAACATATATAGCACTAAGATATGCATTTTGAAATGCTACCTTTTTCGGCTCAGTGCACTCACGAGAAAAATGCCCTGGGACTTGGCAATTGTAGCACTTCATCTTGCTCTTGTCTTTCTTCTTATAGAATCGTTTTCCTTTCTTGGAATTTGGCTTGTTTCTTTTCTTGGAGGATCCTTCTCCGGTCCCTTACCCTTTCCGTTATTTTTCCAGTTTCTCTTATGCTTGAAGCTTGATTTCTTTGTACCACTTGATTCTGCCACAAAGGCATTAGGTACAACTTTAGCATCACCATGCCGCTCGTCTTCAAGCTCCACATGACGGGCAACATCATCAAAAGTTTTGATGCTATCATTGTGGGTCAAGTTAACCTTCAGATGTTCTCAATTATTGGGAAGAGACCGAATCACTGCTTGAACCTGCTGCTCTTCAGAGAGAACATGCCCAACACTTTTGAGTTGAGCAATCATATTTGAAATCACCCTTAGATGTTGTTTGACACTGTGATCATGACGCTTTTTGTACGTGTCAAACTTGGTTGTCAGCTGTCGAAGGCGAGTCACAGTTGTACCCTCATATGCCTCTCTTAAATGTGCCCACATGGCTTGAGCAGTAGGATATTGTTCACATTCGTGGATGAGATCATCAGCAACGGAACTTACAATAATTCCACGTGCAGTGGAATCTTTCTTCTTCCAAATATTGTAAGTTTCCAGATCCCTCCTATGTTCGGCAATGTTACCCTCCTCTAGGTGACTCATAACATGGTTAATACTTTCGAGAGCATCTTGCTCTTCGAGTACATACCACATCTAACGACTCCAGATGTCGTAATTTTTACCATTCAGTTTGTCACCCTTGTTCAAGTCAGCAATGATACTTTTCGATGCCATGTTTGTTATTAGAGACAATATTACAAGTTTAACTCATCAATACATACTTCAGTTAATTTATACATGTAATTACACACTCAAGTAAATTAATTATAATATTAATTCTATATTTAGTATAGAATCGAACGGTCACTACGTTTCCATTCATCATCTATATCTAAATATTTTAATTAATATTAAAATCACTTCTTAGTGTGTACTTTATTTCAAGTCTCAATCCATTATAAAAAAATATGATAAAAAATGTATGTAACTGGTGAGACAAGTAACATAACTTAAATTTCATTAACATAAAACACATAATAACAATTTACATATTTGCTAGGACATACCTGTACCAATCGAACACTAACTCTTGCACATACACGCTACTGGGCCAAATATCATGATAAATCTCAGTTAAAATTTCAGCCCAAGGCTCTCGAAGAGAGTCCGCTAAAATAGCTAATGCTTCCCAATCAGTAATTTCTACGTAATTAGCTAATTCAGCTCTTTTTAACTGAAAAGGTTGTACATTTTCAGGAATGGAAACATCAGGGCCCATCTTAAATTCCTTAAACTCCCTAAATATCTTTTCTCTTTCCCTTCGTTCAGCCCTTCGATCCCTTAACTCATTTTGTCTCGCCCTTGGGACATTCCTAATGATTTCAGGCTCTGAGTCTGAATCATTATAGAAATAAGTCTTGCGACGACGTACTCTTCTACGTTGTCCCCTTCCCTGACTTCGAGAACTCCCACTTGGAGTAATTCGAACTTGTCCCTGTTCAGCCATATCTTAAATAGGACCAAGAAAACACTTAGAATGGTTAAAACCATTCAATGTGACAACATATGTCACAATAACTCGTAGAAGTATATCAATGTAAGAGTGGCTTAAACGAAGTGATCATTTAATATATATATATNATATACTTCAAAAAGAATTATGGTAGTCTAGAATCATACTCGGTAAATACAACCATATCACTTCTACCCTTATTTTCTCCTAATTAAACAAAGTGCATACAAGAGTATATCATTATTTCAATTGATGGTTATCTCCAGCTTTTGTGAAATTCTTGAGTAACCATTGTTGAATTATGTGCAAATTATCTAGCTTAGAGTATAATAAATTACTTCCATGCGGGGCGAATTTATAGACAAATGTATGGGGCACATGAACCCATGGTCTCTCCGCCAAACTAAGCATCTTATGCACATATTTTTTAGAATTGATTTAATATTTATCTTCTCAACTCCTGCTCCAAAGAAGCTAAATGGTGCACTTGGTTGAATGTTAAGTTATTTACTTAGAGGGCAGTGATCAAATCTCACTTAATATTTTTTTTCTCTTTTTTTTTTAGTGGTGCACCCATGTTATAAAAAACTTAGATCTGCCTCTACTTCTGTGAGTGTGCACGTTGCTATGTAGAGATAGGCAATAAACTAATAGCCTGTTTGGCCAAACTTTTTTTTGGGCCAAAAGTGCTTTTTTTGGCCCAAAGCACTTTTGGCCAAAAAATTGAGGTGTTTGGCCAAGCTTTTGGAAGGAAAAAAAATGCTTTTGAGGAGAAGCAGAAGCGGTTTTGGAGAAGCAGAAAAAAGTAGCTTCTCTCCAAAAGCACTTTTCTGAGAAGCACTTTTGAGAAAAATACACTTAGAAGCAGTTTTCAAAAGCTTGGCCAAACACTAATTACTGCTCAAAAGTGCTTTTCTAATTAATTAGCCAAATACAAACTACTTCTCATCAAAAGTACTTTTTTGAAAAGTACTTTTAAGAAAAGCACTTCTCAAAATAAGCAAATTTTAGAAGCTTGGCCAAACGGGCTATAAGTTCAGTAGAAATTTTCGTAAAATGTAATGACCTCGACGCATGATTTTTAAACACTCTATCCCTAAGTTGATAGTTAAACAAAATGAAGGGAGAATATTGTATAAACTACTTAGATAGTCTCAACTAACGTTGGCCTGTTCTGAATGGAGCAATAAATAACTTACCAAGCTTATATTTTAACTACATCCTGCAAAGAACAAAATTATGTTACATTCTCTTACTATAAGCTGGACTAGTAGTTCACTATCACTGATAATATCACTCATAAATTAGTACTACAACTTTTCCTTAGTTTTTTTCTTCCAAAAAGAACTTGTTTAATATTTTGTTCCATAACTCAAATTTGCTTATCGTGCATATTGATGCAATAACAAATGGAGATTGATTTATGAGCAATATTCCGAGTTGAACCTTACTATTATTGTGTAATTAGCATGCATATAAAATAAAATAAAAACTCGAATCATGGTATTATATTTTTCTAGAAGAATTTAAGAAACAATTGTAACAGAGATTAAAGCCAAGTAAAATATAAACTAAAAAGCATGCATATTATATTTTCCTAGAAGAACTCAAGAAGACAAAAGTAGGAACAACATGCAAGACAAAATAGAAATTAAAACTCGTTCCTGCGTACTATATTTTTCTAAAAGAATGTAATGATCGAATTATTATTGTCTATTAAATATATAAAGCAAGAGATAAGAATAAAAAGAAAAAAGATGTGACACAATGCAAAAGGATAAAAGAAATTATAATACTTCAAAAATATAGGCCACATAGCTTACTGGGCCGATTGAACATGAGTAGAATTTAACTTTTCTCAAGGTGATAGTGCATTTGTTTTATTCTAGTAAAGGAGAGCTAATTCGTGAAATGGATTACTAAAAATTAGAAAACAAAATAAGCTAATAACATATTAATCCAAGAACAAAAATTTTATGCTTAGAATTTGATGATATTTAGAATCATATGCTATAAGATGAATATTCAAATAGAGTACTTCATTTCCATGAACAAATATGTTCTCTTTCTCTTCTCTATCTGCCTTCTTTTTAAATAAAATGTGTCATTAATATTTGGATGATTTGAGAGCAGTTTCCCTTTTTTTAAAAATGGTAGTAAATCATCTTTATTACTCCAGTAATTATTTAGCACCGTTTCAATATACACTTAATTTTGGCAATACACAGTAATTAGGGTAGTATGATGCTTTAAGTTATGGTGTAACACTCTTACGGTCATAAAGAAAGCTCCCCCTTCCACTTCTTAAATAACGGCCAAAAGAAAAAGAAGAGAAAGGGGTGACAATAATTAGCCAAAAAATGACAATCTCCTTCTCATTAATTAGTATACGCACCTTAAGTGTGGACAACGTTTTTTCAATTATAATTGGCCTATACCTTGAAAGGTTTATGGTTTAACTTTTTATCATTATAGTGTATACTTACCTCTTTGCACATCAATATTGTTGAAATAATATTTGATTGTACGTGGATAATAATTTGACGCAAGAAGTTGATAGGTTATGGAAGCTTACTAAGAAATTAAAGAGGAGGATGAGTGGGCTAATTAAGATATAGTATTAAAGAAGTAATTGTAGATACATTGGGCAACGGAAAGAAGAAAAGAAAGTCGTAACTACTGAGTTCTTCATAACAATATTGCATATCTAATAATAAATAAATTAATTAAATAAATAAATCATCAAGTAGATGGTAATTTAGTCATTCTATTGTCACTTGTTTTTTTTAAAAAATAAATTCTGCGTTCTGAGGCCTTAAAAACTTCTTTTAGCATCACCTCGATTTGCGTGCGCAGTCCGGACGTGTAGCCGGAAAGCCTAAATGTGAAAATCTATGAAAAATGGTAAATTTTAACTATGAAATGAATTAATTTGATTTCGGTCAACGTTTTGGGTAAACGGACCCGGACCCGTGATTTGACGGTCCCGGAGGGTCCGTAGGAAAATATGGGACTTGGACGTATGCCCGGAATCGAATTCCGAGGTCCCAAGCCCGAGAAATGAATTTTTAAACAAAATTATTGTCTGAAATTGTTTAAAGGATTTGGAAATGAAATTTGATTAGAACATGTTGGTATCGGGCCCGTATTTTGGTTCCCGCGCCCGGTACATGTCTTATATATGATTTAAGATAATTCTGTGAAGTTTGGTAAGAAACGGAATCCGTTTGACGTGATTCGGACCTTAAATGCAAAATTGATGTTTAAGGAAGTTTTGAGAAAATTTCATTGATCTTGAGGTTTAATTTGATGTTCATGATGTTATTTTGGTGATTTGAGTGCACGAATAAGTCCGTAGGATGTTTTTGAGGTTGTGTGCATGTTTGGTTTGGAGCCCCGAGGGCTCGAGTGAGTTTTGGATAGGCCACGGGGTGCATTTTGAACTTAGAAAATTGCAGGATTTTAGCTGGTATGAACAGGCCTGCAGGCTTCGCATGCGAGTTCGCCAATGCGAAGGTTGACTCGCAAATGCGAAACAGCCCAGGCCTGCCCTTTCCTCGCAAATGCGAGATTTTTCTTCGCAAATGCGAAGTTTTCCATTTGGCCAGGGATCGCAAATGCGACCAATGTGTCGCAAATGCGGAAGTCGCAAATGCGACACTGGTCTCGCAAATGCGAAGGTCCGAAATTTCTAAAGGGTTCGCAAATGTGAACCCTGTTTCGCATTTCCCATATCAGCAGAGGTCGGAGGCAACTCCCACATCTGAGACCTGCAACTTTTATACTTAGCCGAATTTTTAACCCATTTTCATATCCTCTCAACACAAAAACACACTTAGGCGATTTTTCAAAGATTTCTTCTTCTCCAAATCAATTGTAAGTCGTTTTTAACTAACTTTCTTCATTTCTTAACATCTTTTAACATGATTTCAATTTCAAATTAATGATTTTCATGGGGAAAATTGGGTGTTTTGGGTAGAACCTAGGTTTTTAAAAAATTGGAGATTTGGACCTCGATTTGAGGTCCGATTTCAAAACAAATTATATATTTGAGTTCATGGGGGAATGGGTAATCGGGTTTTGGTTCGAACCTCGGGTTTTGACCTTGTGGGCCCGGGGGCGATTTTTGACTTTTTGGGTAAAACTTTGGAAAACTCATTTTCATGCATTGGGGTTGATTCATTTAGCGTTTATTAATGTAATTAAGTAACTTGTTACTAGATACGAGCAAATTGGTGGTGGAATCGAGGGGTAAAGCTATAATTGAAGCGTAAATTGTGCTCGTGGCATCGAGGTAAGTGTTTGGTCTAACCTTAGCTTGAGGGATTAGGAGTTGAGTCCTATTTGTTAAGTGTTAATTGTTGAGTACAACGTATAGGCATGGTGACGAGTATCTATACGTTGGTGTCTAGCATGCCCGTGAGTCTTTATATTGTGATTGTCATGACTTCGTTGTATCTTTCATGCCTTGGTGATGGTTTCTATATGTTGTGTAAAGTTTGTGGAAGGAATTGCGACTTATGAACATTGAGGAGCGTTGGCTCAAGTTATGTAACGAATTGTGAAAGTGTAAGTGATAATTAAATCTCGAGAGCATTGGCTTGAGTTATGAAGTGAATTGTGAAGTAAAAGTGAGAAAGAAAAGAAGTTATCATGTTGACACCCTTGCCGGGCTATTATTGATTTATTTGTTATCTCCCTTGCCGGGATGTTGATATTATTGATGTTGTTCCCTTGCCGGGATTTATTTGTTGAAATGTTGTTCCCTTGCCGGGATCTTTATTGCAAATTTCATTTATTTCCTTGCCCTATTGTTTGTGATTGTTGTTTGGGTGTGGACGAGAGTAAAAGCACGAAGGGTGATGCCGTGCCGCACGATGTACCATTCCGTACCGATTTTATTGATTATTGTGAGGAAAGAGTGTAAAGCACGAAGGATAATGCCGTGCCGCACGATGTACCATTCCGTGCCAATTTTGTTGATTATATGGTGAGGAAAGAGAGTAAAAGCACGAAGGGTGATGCCGTGCACATTTTTATTATATGATTGCTTTGGTGAGGACGAGAGTAAAAGCACGAAGGGTGATGCCGTGCATTTATTGAATTCTGATTCTTGTCGATATCTGAGTTATGTTATTTCTTTCGTTTATTTAATGTCTTTCTATTCGGAATTGCTATCTTCCCCAGCAGCATGCTCCCCTCCCATTTTGACTGGTTATTTCTGTGTCTCTTTTCCGCTGTATATATATTTGAACTGCACAGGTTTATGTGGTAGTCTGGTCTAGCCTCGTCACTACCTCGCCGAGGTTAGGCTAGGCACTTACCTGCACATGGGGTCGGTTGTGCTGATGCTACACTCTGCACTCTTTTGTGCAGATCCAGTGCTATTGACTTCGGACCGTAGGTTGGAGGCTATTTTCAGTTCACGCGGAGATCCAAGGTAGACATGCAGGCGTCCGCAGGCCCTGCCGTCTCCTCTATCTTCTATTCCCTGTTTCACTTTCCTTCTTTCAGAAATAGTGTACTGTTATTTCTTCAGACTTTGTGTGTAGTGAATCTTAGACTGTCTGTGGCACTGTGACACCAGGTTTTGGGTGGTTAAGGCTTGAGTAATTGTAATAGACGTAGATTTCAGATATTTCATCTTATTGTTGTCTTCCGCTTAAATTTGAATTTTCGCTGTTATCATGTTATCGCCTTACAACTGTTAAAAAGAAATAATTGGATAATGAGGTAAGTAGTTAAAGGTTTGGCTTGCCTAGCTCACATTAGTAGGCGCCATCACAACTCCCGAGGGTGGGAAATCCGGGTCGTGACATCTACTTTTGAAGGATATTTTAGTAAAATAACTTAATCTAAAAGTTTTCACGCTTATAATATAGTATGATATGATACTTTTCCCCAAAATGGGGGACGAGAGAGTCTTTTCTAAGAGAATTTTAGCAAAATAAATAAAATACATATATAGTTATATACACATACCTCCACCTTTCTTTTCTGCTCACGCCTAAGTAGGGGTGTCAATGGTTCGGTTCGGTCGGTTATTAATAGAATTTGTACCATACCAATTTTTTGGTTATTCTATTATGTATAACCAAAATTAGACTTTTCGAAACCGTCCCAATCATGTCGGATTCTCTTCGGTATCGGTACGGTTCGGTTAATTTTTGGTATTTTTTTTAAATCTCATGTAAAATTCACCAGTAGACGTAGAATGCAATAACATACGTTCTTTTATAGGACTTAGCAAAACTCTCTAGATATTTTTACTGTTTAAAGGGTGATGAATTAAAAAAAATATGAAAGATGGCTAAAGTATAGACCCATCAACTATTCTATAGCAACATAAAAGAAACCAAGTAAAAGCAAAGAAAATATAAATCACACGAGTGGAAAGATATTAACCAAGTTGAGACTCAAGAATAAAGTTTATAGAAGATTAAATATTCAAAAAGATAAATCTAAATCATATAAAAGGAAACATATTCAATACATAGTAGTCTGCTAATCATAATCTCTAGAATACTTTGTCTTGCTAATACAGATACTTGAAATAACTCATTTTAAGTAGAAGTAGCATAATAGGTTTTAGGAATTAGTATTTTGAGTTTAATTACTTGTTGACTTGTAATAGTTTTCATAATTTCAAGGCCCAAAGAAAAATTTAATGCTTTATTATTTTTAAAATTACTATATATTTTTCACATATAAAATTTATTCGGTACGGTTCGTGATGTTCGGCAAAAAATACATATATTTAACAATTATTATCTCACATTATAGCATCTTTTAATCGTCTTTTGAGTATTAATTATAGTACTTTGTGCTTAATATTATATTTTCACTGTGTAAAAATAAAGCGGTATGAAGTTGAAGAGATTTGGAGCAAATTAAATAAAACACGAAAGAAAAAAAAAGTAATAAAAAAGACAAAGGGGGGGACAACCTTTGGTGTTTGTCCCCCAAGACAAAAAAAAAAAGGGAATACAACTTAAAGTCAAAGAGCGGAATTGGAATTAGGCAAAAACATTCTGCCTCCAGCGCCACCTCGCGCTGGCCGGACGCTGTGTTGCGGGGGTTTTCCTATTTCGCTCGGAACAAGGTTATTTCGGCCCTACACGGTTTCAACTCGTATAAAAGGGGTTCTAAACCTAATTTGGAGGAGATCTAACATACATTGAAGGAGAATTCACGCGGGGGAACACACACCACGCTTGGAGGAGGCTTCTAACTAGTTTTCCTTCTCTTCTCTTCCTTTAATTTCATACTTTATTAGTTCTAGAGTTTTGGGTGCTATAGAAAGTTGTAGTTTGAAGCTTGAATTGTTCTTATTATTTTATCAAATTGGTTTATTTATTCAGTCTTGCGACTAATTATTTGATTGCTTGATCAACAATTAAATACTATCTACGAATCTAGGATTGAACTCGGGAGAGGGAATTCTAGATTGCATATAAGATTGAGTAGAGCAAGATCTTAACTCTTGGGGGGAGGGCAGATTTGCGGTTAGGATAGGAATATACCTAATCGCCTTGCTTGGTTACTATACAGGAATTAATAATGCACTCTTGTTAATTCTAATTCCATATATAGAATATGGGCGTTAGATTAGCTTGAATATGCGAGTTGTACTTCGGGAAAAGGCTACGAGCAATATTAATCCTATCAACCAATAAACCAGATAAATTAATTAGACGATTTAAGTGAAAAACTCAACGGGATTGTTAGCTAACCCATAGCTCTAGAATATTCACTCACATTGAATTCGTCTCTATAATTCGCCAACTTGTTTTCTTTAATCTCTTAATTTGTTACTCTATATTAATTTTAGTTAAATATTCATACGTTAGGATTCGCTTGAATATATTAATTTTTTGATTTAATTTAGTTGATAGTTAATCACAAGTCTCTGTGGGTACGATATTTGGACTTACAATCCTATATTACTTATCGACCATGTATACTTGCGTGTGCGTTTGGGAGAAACAGTTCGCTATTTATTCAGTCTATTTTTATAAAATAAAAAACCTACCCTAATTATCGGTACTGTAACGACCCGACCGGTCATTTTGAGCTCTAGCGCACCGTTCAGCAGTTTGAGGCCATGAGCAGCTCCATTTCAGGTATTACCACTTGTACGCGTGGTCGGAATTGAATCTCGGGAAGTTCGGGGTTGATTCAGAAGGAGAATTCTCATTTCGGAAGTTTTATGTTGAAAGAATCAACTAGGATTAGATTTTTGAGTAAACGACCTTGGAATTGGGATTCGAAGGATCCAGAAGGTTCGTATGATGATTTCGGACTTGGGCGTATGCCCGGATCGGGTTTTGGATGACCGGGAGCGTTTTGGCGCCTATTGTGGAAGTTAGCATTTTGGAAGAAATTTCATAAGTTTGGGTTGAAGTGCATTTCAGTGCTATCGATGTCCGTTTGGGAATCCGAGTCTGGGAGTAGCTCCGTATGGTGATTCTGATGTTGGGAGCGCGATCGGAAGTGAATTTGGAGGTCCGTGGGTCATTTGGCTAAAGATAGAAATTTGAAGGTTTTTGAGAAGTTTGACCGGAAGTGGACTTTTTGATATCGGGGTCGGAATCCGATTCCGAAAATTGGAGTAGGTCCGTGATGTCAAATATGACTTGTGTGCAAAATTTGGAGTCAATCGAACGTGATTTTATAGGTTTAAACATCAGAAGTAGAAGTTTGAAATTCTAAAGTTCATATAGCTTGGATTGGAGGTCGATTCGTGGTTTCAGCGTTGTTTGATATGATTTGAGGCCTCGAGCAAGTCCGTAATGTGTTTTGGGACTGGTTGGTATGATTTGTTGGGGTCCCGGGGGCCTCGGGTGGATTCCGGGTGGTTAACGGATCAAAAATGGAATTTTTGAAAGGATGAAGTTGCTGGTTGCTGGTATTACCGCACCTGCGAGACTTGGGCCGCAGGCGCGGAGCCGCAGAAGCGGCCAGAGGAGCCGCAGATGCGGTTTTTGGACCAGAAGTGAAGGGATCGCAGATGCGGTCATGCAGCCGCAGAAGCTGGACCGCACCTGCGGAGGTCAAGTTGCAGAAGCGGAAAGGAGGCCTGGTGAGAAACTGCAGGAGCGGTAGAAAGACCGCACCTGCGGAACCGCAGAAGCGGTCAATGGACCGCAGGTGCGGAAGTGCTGGAGGCAGTAAGTTCCTTTAAAATCGGGATTTAGCCATTTTCTCTCATATTTTCTTGGCTTGGGCGATTCTTGGAGGGTTTCAAGAGGGAATTTTCATCATCAACGATAATGTATGCTATCCCCACCTATCTTGAGTTAAATACATTGATTATGTACGGATTTGAGCATGATTGGTAGAAACTTGGGGTTTGAGGGAAAACCTAGAAAATTGATATTCTTGGATTTTGACCACGATTTTGGATATGAAATTGAGATTGAATTATATATTTGAGTTCGTGGGGTTAAGGGTAAACTTGTTCTTCGAAAATTTTAGGAATCCGGGCACGTGGGCGTTTTTGTCAACTTTTCGATCGGGGTTAGGAATTGTTATAAATTAAATTATAATGAGTAATTGAGCATATATTAATGGTTTTGCGTAATTATTGGCTAGCTTTGGAGCATTTAGCATCGATTCGAGTCTTCGGAAGGGCGTGGAATGCTGGTTATGGATCTTCGGAGCGAGGTGAGTCTCCTTTCTAACCTTCTAAAAGGGAATTGCCCCCATAGGTGAAATAATTGGTTGGGTGCTCCTATTTGTGGGGGCTACGTACGCACGAGGTGACGAGAGTCCGTGCGTAGCTAATATTATGCTTAAGTCCGGGTAGTCTAGGACCCAAAAGCATGCTTAGTTGTAATAAATGCAACCTTGTTGACAAATTTAAGAAAGCTTAAAACATATCGAACGTGTAAATGAATTTCTAAAAGACTAGATATCCTTACTTGACTTTTAAAAGAGAAACTTGCTTTTTCCTGTATAATTGCTCCTTGATGAATTGTCGATTTGATTGTTTGAATGTGTTTATCTATTGTGGAACGGGCCGAACGCCTCGGTAGATTAAATAGATGCATCTATGGTTCCTGCCGTTCGGGCAGTGCACATTTTACATTTATGTTGGATCGGACCGTACGACCTCGGCATGAGTTGCGCATGGTTGTATTGCTCGCCTTGAGATTTATTGATATTGCTATCTGCTCTCCCGACTTGAGATAATTGTTAATTAATGGGGCATGAATCCGGAGATTTTAAATAAAAAAGGAACTTTCACCTGTTTAGTGACTTATTTGAATCTACTGTTATTCTTAATAAATCCGTGAGTCATCGCATTAATAATATTATCACTGGACCTTTAGTAAGTGTCGAAGTTGCCATCTCGTCTCTACTTCTTCGAGATTAGGCGGGATACTTACTGTGTACACGTTATTTTTGTACTCATACTAAACTTGCTGTGCATTTTTGTTGCACAGGTTTATTTGCGACTAGTGGCTTAGTGGCATAGCGGCATGGTTGATACGGAGACTTAGGTGAGCTGCACTTACCGAGATGACCCGCAGCCAGCAGAGTCTCCTTCAGAGTATTGTGCTGTATTTTTATTTATGTCCTTTTAGTATACCAGGCAGTTACTGTATTTTATTTCATTCCCTAGTAAATGCTCATGCACTTGTGTCACCGGGTTCTGGGATGTCTATGGGTTTATTCAGAAATTTAAAATTGTTAAATGTTTTCATTATTTATTCAGTGGAATTTATTATGTATTTTTTAAACGTATAAAAGAAGTGGTTTCAGAAATATTTAAAATGAGAAGTTACTAGTTATTTGTTGTGGGCTTGCCTGACAACGACCATCACGACCCTTAGTGGATTTTGGGTCGTGACAACATGGTATCAGAGCACTAGGTTCCCATAGGTCTCACGAGTCATGAGCAAGTCTAGTAGAGTCTCGCGGATCGGTACGGAGACGTCTGAACTTATCTTTGGGAGGCTGCAGGACTGTTAGGAGTACTTCCCTTCTTAATTCCTAATCGTGCGATTTGATTCCTTGAGGCTTATGCCCCTGTTTCCTTCCTACTCAATCCTACGCGACGCGAACCGCCTGTTATAAATCGAGAATTGAAGAATTGTAATGGTACTACCGATGTGGTGCGGAATGTTTCTCCCTGCATAGTTGTCTGAGCTATTATCGTCGCCTTGTGAAAGGATATTCTGTCGTTTCGGCTCAGTAGCGGTGCTTCCGAGAGCTTTGGGGCTAGGCACAAGTTGCCATGATGCTATGAACGCTTGTTCCGCGGTATCAAGCGGTGGTTAAAATTTCTAGAAGTTTCGGTATAAGAAGCAAAGGTCGGGTAGTCGACTAAAGGGGTGAGTTTCACCAAAGTGGGAGAGTTGGAGTGATTTGGGAATTTTAGTGATTGGTGATTTGGGCCTACGGATTAATTTGGAGTACGGGCTATTAGGCGGCAGGAGATTTGATATAACGGAAAGGAGCTGCTTGAAATGAAGAAGGATACAACCTAACTTTGAATTGGAAGGATGTTGTCGCGCACTTAATTGATGACCACGAGAGGTGAATGGACTTGTGCAGCTAGAGAGTGAGCTTGGACTCAAGATGGGTCATTAATGTCGTGGGGATTGCACCCCGTGTAGCAGCACTGGAAGACGTCGGCACGTAAATCCCACAGGTGGGTTATCTCTAGTGTGCGGATCGGCAGTTGCATGGTTGGCGAAGCTTCTGCGGAAATTCTATTGGTTATACAGCAAGGAGATCGGTCGTGCGAATGTGGTTGATGATTCAGAGTATAAAAAGGGGTTTTATAGAAAGATTCCGAGAATTTTTGCGATCGATTGCGCAAAGTTATGTCAATAAGAAATAAGGATCCTGGTGGATTCCAGAGTTGTGTAATAATGGCTTCAAGCTAAGTGGGAGAGTCCCACCGCCTATTATTAGGATTGCATGGTTAACTACTTGCGAGGTTTCTGGTTATTAGCATATTGATGGGTCATTTCAGCTACGGAAAGGACATAAGCGTGATTTGAGCAAAGGAATTGTTAAAGGTGTGCTATGGTTGGCCTTATTGGCCATGTTCAGACTTGGGGAAGGATTCAGGATTTATGCCTTGTATAGATGTGGGTTGCAAAGGAAGTGATTCTGCCGGGTGTTTCGTCGAGAGGGTATTCATGTGCTAGAAGATTTATGGAGTTGATTATATTCGGGGCCAAGTCAGAGCGGGTGGCTCTCAACAACGGTCCTAGTGGATTCATAGGGGTAAAGTGTGGTGCCTAATGGCTTCGAGCCTATAGATACAGTTAAGAATCAAGCCTTGTTGCAGCTTATGAGGAGGTGCCCAGAAGGTTCTATGATGTTTTGACCTGTAGGGTAGCAATTGGGAGGTATGAAATGGTTCGTGGGATTTGAGACAGCATGGTCTCGTGAGTCAAGGTCACTCGAGATGAGTGCGGATGGAGTATGCTATGTGTTGAATGGAGTTATTATTATTTCTAAGGCAATCGAGGATAAATTGGAAGAAGATAGATTGATCAGCCATAGTTGAATTGGCATATTGGTGGCAGTGATCGGTTCCTTCAGAGCGATAAGTTATGCAAATGATTTGTGGCGGTACGTATGAGGCTTGTCGGTCGCCGTAATTGATGTTATTCAGAGGTATTCTACTGTTATGGCCTGTCACATGTTGGCGGGTCCCGGAAGGCTATGGTGGCTTAGACCACTACTTAGAGATTTGGCGTATTCTACGGTTATGAGAATTCACCTGTGTGTCGCAATGGTTCTCCTGAAGTGAGTTAAGTGAATATTCTTATACGATGAAGTGTTAAACTATTAGTGGTTCCGGAGTTATGATGAAAATCGTGTTCTATCATACAATGGTGTGTTGGGTGTAGTGAGTGGTATGGAATTTGAAGTGAGGATCAAGGTTACAGTTCGGTGTTGACGAGAATGTCACGAGCTCGGATGAGCAGGAGAGTAGTTCGATGTTTAAAGTAAGTTGGTATTGTCTTCAGCGTCACCTGAGATCAGTGTTCGTGAAAAAGGCTTTGCATCCTGGTTAAGGATTCTTGATTACTTTTTAGCGTTAGCGCGACCGGTGAGTTGGATGTACAGATCTGTTATCCGCTACGGAAGGTTGTGGGAGCGTGCCCACGGAAGGGTTGTATTAGTGTGGCATGTAGCCACTTGATTGATTGAAGAGTCAAATTAAGTATGAAATTGTGGTGATGTCGTTAAATTAAGATTTGATGCCTGGAGGGCACACGGTTTATTGGGTTGATGACTGTGGAGGATTACTCCGGTTATGATGGTTGTCTTTATGCGTTATGAGGAGCAAGGGGAGTATTTATGGACCTTTGAAAGGTTATTAGCCTAGTTCGGTGCGATCAGAATCAGCTTGAGGTCTATGGATAGATTTAAATGTGGATATGGGCTCTGTATCAGGTAAGATGTGTTCATTTCAGCGTAGCTCTCATTATAGAGGAGTATTCAGATGTTGGGTGTTAATTCGTCGTCGGCTATTTCATGTAATGCTATATTGTGCCATGTGAGTTGCGAAACGGCTTGGTAATTTCTTTTATGTTGAGGCTCCGCGTAGCGATGATGTTATGCGAGCAGTACGACTCTTTTGTTTCAGAACATATATCGCACCTCAGTTGTGCTTGAGTTTGTTGGCTTATGGTGCCATATGTCCCCTCAGGGATGGTACTATGCACTTAGTGTGCTTGTGACCGATATTCGGTATTTTGTTGTGATGAGCAATTTAACTCGAGGTATTTCTCCTTATGTGAATTCTATGTGTGGATCGGGTTGCACGCCGCAACAGTGTGATGTTGAGTACAGTTTTCTATAGGCTATTTTTGTATGCCTTGCATTCTATTTTCTAAGGAAAGTCCATATTAGTGCGTGAGTTGAGTAGTTCCTTCCAGAGTTCGTTTTCCTTTTGTCACGTTCGAGTTCACAGCCTATTGGCACATTGTGGCATCATATGAGACTTTTGATCATGTCCGGGGTGGCTTATTGCCTGAGCGGTTCGTACCGGGTGAGACCAGATCATTGGATTTAGGATCAGTGAAATCTGATTATATGATGTATATTAAGGAGTTGAGACCATTATTTGGTTCGGAATGAGGTGATGGTTCTTGTCAGGAGTATAGACCCAATGATTTGTTGATTCAGCAGTTGGTTATGAATTTCTACACATCTCTTCCATCGTGGCAGTATTGTAAGAGTTAGAGCAAGACCTATGTAGGTCATGAGGTGCAATGGGAGCATCAGATTCATGGAATTTCGATTTATTCGATCAGAGAATGCCATTGTGGTCATGTGAGTAAAGCGGTGCAAGGTGTGAATTCAGCTAAGATATGCAGTCATGTTTTGGTTCTGCGTGTAGTTATTGATACGGTGAGCGTATGTTGGAACAGGCTTGGCAAAGAATTCCGGATGCTGGAATTGGGCTCTAAGGCTTGTTTGCATAAGTAAAAAGGATATCTTCAGATTGACCGAGCCAGGGCGCCCAGCTGAGTTGTGGTAGCACGGGTAGGTGCTCGAGGTGTTAAACAGTGATTTCAGACAACCTCAGCACAGTTCCTAGCATGTTCGAGGACGAACATATGTTTAAGTGGGAAAGGATGTAACGACCCGACCGGTCGTTTTGAGCTCTAGCGCGCCGTTCAGCAGTTTGAGGCCATGAGCAGCTCCATTTAAGGTATTACGACTTGTACGCGTGGTCGGAATTGAATCTCGGGAAGTTCGGGGTTGATTCAGAAGGAGAATTCCATTTCGGAAGTTTTAAGTTGAAAGAATCAACTAGGATTGGATTTTTGAGTAAACGACCTCGGAATTGGGATTCGAAGGCTCCAGCAGGTTCGTATGATGATTTCAGACTTGGGCGTATGCCCGGATCGGGTTTTGGATGACCCGGGAGCGTTTTGGCGCCTATTGTGGAAGTTAGCATTTTGGAAGAAATTTCATAAGTTTGGGTTGAAGTGCATTTCTGTGCTATCGACGTCCGTTTGGGAATCCGAGTCTGGGAGTAGCTCCGTATGGTGATTCGGGTGTTGGGAGCGCGATCCGAAGTGAATTCGGAGGTCCGTGGGTCATTTTGTAGTCATTTGGCTAAAGATAGAAATTTGACGGTTTTTGAGAAGTTTGACCGGAAGTGGACTTTTTGATATCGGAGTCGTAATCCGATTCAAAAGTTGGAGTAGGTCCGTGATGTCAAATATGACTTGTGTGCAAAATTTGGAGTCAATCGGACGTGATTTGATAGGTTTAAACACCGGAAGTAGAAGTTTGAAATTCTAAAGTTCAAAAAGCTTGGATTGGAGGTCGATTCGTGGTTTCAGTATTGTTTGATATGATTTGAGGCCTCGAGCAAGTCCGTAATGTGTTTTGGGACTGGTTGGTATAATTGGTTGGGGTCCCGAGGGCCTCGGGTGGATTCCGGGTGGTTAACGGATCAAAAACGGAATTTTTGAAAGGCTGAACTTGCTGGTTGCTGGTATAACCGTACCTGCGAGACTTGGGCCGCAGGTGCGGAGCCGCAGATGCGGTTTTTGGACCAGAAGTGAAGGGAACGCAGATGCGGTCATGCAGCCGCAGAAGCGGGACCGCACCTGCAGAGGTCCAGTCGCAGAAGCGGAAAGGAGGGCCTGGTGAGAAACCGCAGGAGCGGTAGAAAGGCCTCACCTGCGGAACCGCAGAAGCGGTCAATGGACCGCATGTGCGGAAGTGCTGGAGGCAGTAAGTTCCTTTAAAATCGGGATTTGGCCATTTTCTCTCATATTTTATTGGCTTGGGCGATTCTTGGAGGGTTTCAAGAGGGGATTTTCATCATCAACGATAAGGTAAGCTATCCCCACCTATCTTGAGTTAAATACATTGATTATGGACGAATTTGAGCATGAAATTGGTAGAAACTTGGGGTTTGAGGGAAAACCTAGAGAATTGATATTCTTGGATTTTGACCACGATTTTGGATATGAAATTGAGAGTGAATTATATATTTGAGTTCGTGGGGTTAAGGGTTAACTTGTTCTTCAAAAAATTTCGGAATCCGGGCACGTGGGCCCGAGGGCGTTTTTGTCAACTTTTCGATCGAGGTTAGGAATTGTTATAAATTAGATTGTAATGAGTAATTGAGTATATATTAATGGTTTTGCATAATTATTGGCTAGCTTTGGAGCATTTAGCATCGATTCGAGTCTTCGGAAGGGCGTGGAATGCCGGTTATGGATCTTCGGAGCGAGGTGAGTCTCCTTTCTAACCTTGTACGAGGGAATTGTCCCCATAGGTGAAATAATTGGTTGTGTGCTCCTATTTGTGGGGGCTACGTACGCACGAGGTGACGAGAGTCGGTGCGTAGCTACTATTATGCTTAAGTCCGGGTAGTCTAGGACCCAGAAGCATGCTTACTTGTAATAAATGCAACCTTGTTGAAAAGTTTAAGAATGCTTAAAACATATCGAACGTGTAAATGAATTTCTAAAAGAGTAGATATCCTTACTTGACTTTTAAAAGAGAAACTTGCTTTTTCCTGTATAATTGCTCCTTGATGAATTGTCGATTTGATTGTTTGAATGTGTTTATCTATTGTGGAACGGGCCGAACGCCTCGGTAGATTAAATAGATGCATCTATGGTTCCTGCCGCTCGACCCTCGGCAGTGCACATTTTACATTTATGTTGGATCGGGCCGTACGACCTCGGCATGAGTTGCGCATGCTTGCATTGCTCGCCTTGAGATTTATTGATATTGCTATCTGCTCTCCCGACTTGAGATAATTGTTAATTAATGGGGCATGAATCCGGAGTATTTAAATAAAAAAGGAACTTTCACCTGTTTAGTGACTCATTTGAATCTACTGTTGTTCTTAATAAATCCGTGAGTCATCGCATTAATAATATTATTACTGGACCTTTAGAAAGTGTCGAAGTTGCCATCTCGTCTCTACTTCTTCGAGATTAGGCGGGATACTTACTGAGTACACGCTGTTTTCGTACTCATACTACACTTGCTGTGCATTTTTGTTGCACAGGTTTATTAGCGACTAGTGGCTTAGTGGCATAGCGGCATGGTTGATACGGAGACTTAGGTGAGCTGCACTTACTGAGACGACCCGCAGCCAGCAGAGTCTCCTTCAGAGTATTGTGCTGTATTTTCATTTCTGTCCACTTTATATACCGGGCAGTTACTGTATTTTATTTTATTCCCTAGTAAATGCTCATGCACTTGTGACACCAGGTTCTGGGATGTCTATGGGTTTATTCAAAAATTTAAAATTGCTAAATGTTTTCATTATTTATTCAGTGGAATTTATTATGTATTGTTTAAACGTATAAAAGAAGTGATTTCAGAAATATTTAAAACGAGAAGTTACTAATTATTTGTTCTGGGCTTGCCTGACAATGGTGTCCGGCGCCATCATGACCCTTAGTGGATTTTGGGTCGTGACAACATGGTATCAGAGCACTAGGTTCCCGTAGGTCTCACGAGTCATGAGCAAGTCTAGTAGAGTCTCGCGGTTCGGTACGGAGACGTCTGTACTTATCTTCGGGAGGCTGCAGGACTGTTAGGAGTACTTCCCTTCTTGATTCCTCATCGTGCGATTTGATTCCTTGAGACTTATGCCCCTGTTTCCTTCCTACTCAATACTACGCGACGCGAACCGCCTGTTATAAATCGAGAATTGAAGAATTGTCATGGTACTACCGATGTGGTGCGAAATGTTTCTCCCTGCATAGTTGTCTGAGCTATTATCATCGCCTTGTGAAAGGATATTCTGTCGGTTCAACTCAGTAGCAGTGCTTCCGAGAGCTCTAGGGCTAGGCACAAATTGCCATGATGCTATGAACGCTTGTTCCGTAGTATTGATATGATGGTAGGATGTTTACCTACGTGTCGGAGCAGTGAATGACTTGAAGGGAGGTTTACTCAGTGCATGATCTAGAGGTTCGGTATTTTATTCCCGGCAGGGGAAGGGCATTCGGACTAAGAATGGTCAGATGTAGACTGATGGAGTAACGAGACTTGGTATTTGCGAGCGTGGTGGAGTTTTTTTCTATGATGAGGTGTCGTTGTCCTAATTGAACGTACTAAGTTCGCCGGTGTTATGATCTTCTACAATTCGCCTTTGGGGTAAGATATTGTGAAATAGTATTGAAGGTGCGGCTGTCAGATATCGCGGGGTGCGGTAGTTCAGGATTGAATCAGTGTTTCTAATGTCGACGGTTCGAGGAAGATGATCTTCGGAAAGGTTTAAAGTTAGCAGCAATTGTGGGTTCAAGTGCCACGAAGATAGATTTTATTTAAGGCAACAACTGAGCAGCAAAGGTTGAGGAAGGACATGTGGCGAGTGTCAGGCGGTGGTTAAAATTTCTAGAAGGCCAGGTATAAGAAGCAAAGGTCGGGTAGTCGACTAAAGGGGTGAGTTTCACCAAAGTGGGAGAGTTGGAGTGATTTGGGAATTTTAGTGATTGGTGATTTGGGCCTACGGATTAATTTGGAGTACGGGCTATTAGGCGGCAGGAGATTTGATATAACGGAAAGGAGCTGCTTGAAATGAAGTAGGACACAACCTAACTTTGAATTGGAAGGATGTTGCCGCGCACTTAATTGATGACCACGAGAGGTGAATGGACTTGTGCAGCTAGAGAGTGAGCTTGGACTCAGGATGGGTCATTAATGTCGTGGGGATTGCACCCCGTGTAGCAACGTTGGAAGACGTCGCACGTAAATCCCACATGTGGGTTATCTCCAGTGAGCGGATCGGCGGTTGCATGGTTGGCGAAGCTTCTATGGAAATTCTATTGGTTATACAGCAAGGAGATCGGTCGTGCAAATGTGGTTGATGATTCAGAGAATAAAAAGGGGTTTTACAGAAAGATTCCGAGAATTTTGGCGGTCGATTGTGCAAAGTTATGTCAATAAGAAATAAAGGATCCTGGTGGAGTTCAGAGTTGTGTAATAATGGGTTCAAGCTAAGTGGGAGAGTCCTACCGCCTCTGATTTAGTTTGCTTTCTTGGAGTCTCTTGCTCTGTTCTTTATACTGTGGTATCAGAGCCAGCCCATCCTTTCGGAGGGAGGAACAGTTTACTAAACATGTCTGAGTCATTTCCATTATCCTCTTCCCTTGCAAAAATGAATATGTCCCCTACTCTATATAAAACCTTGTCCAAAAATATGATTACCTCTATGAAGTAGATATACTACCTGATGAACAAAAAGTATCCTCCTCTGAACTACCCCTCATAAACCCTTACTCAGCTTTTTCCAGAAAATCTTTTGCACCCTGGACCCAAATTCGTTCCTTAGTCCAACACAGACCAAAAGGAGTTAAAGAATATGTTGCTGCCTCAAAACTTGACCAGCATCCTATTCTTGCCACTCGAGAGGAACAATTTATCACTCTTCAAATACCAGATGATTCTCCCAGACAATGGAGAGATCATGGTTTTACCCATATTCATTTTGGTGCTATCCGAATCGCTTTAACATACCACGGAAGAAAAGGTCAACCCGTCGTAGCTCGACTTTCTCTTCTAGATACAAGATATTTGGAGTACCAACATGCAAATTTGGGTACTGCAGAAGTTACCTTAAATGCCGGGACAGTCTTCATAACTATCTTTCCAAATTTCAACATGTCCCTTTATGACCCATACCTAACCGAAACTCTAAAAATCCAAGTCCAAATCTAAGGAGCCCTACAAGCAAAAGATTCCATCCAAGCTACTCTTCACCACCAAATAGCATGGCGAGTCCAAAATCATGCCATGGATCTCTGTCTCCCCGGAGGAGAAAATGCTTTACTCTTAAATATTGGTGCTACCAAAGGAAACACCATGTGCACCCAAATACCCAGACAGATTTTCAGAGATGAGCTAGTCAAAATTCTTCCTGACTCTTGGATCACAAATTACGAAAAGCTAAGGGAACCTGAAGAATCTCTACAATCTGGTGAACCAACTTTTACCAAAAGAAGTGACAAAACCGTTTGTATAAGCTTTGACCATTCCCATCTCAAAAAACCCAATAAAACCATCTTCTCTTGCCAAATGATTCAACCCAAAGATACAACAGATACATACCCAGAACCTGATGGAGAGTTTTTCTGGAATATACAAAGCATCATGGAAGAACATGACTGGTGCCAATATTTTGACAAAGAAGGAAAAAGAATGTGGTGGTTCAAATGCCCCTTCACTGGACACTGCCCATGGGATCTTGGTTGCACCTGCCAAGACTGTTTAGAAGATCCAATTGGAGAATATGATGAACATCACCAGCGCAAACCAAAATCCAATAAAAAGGAGAAAACTACTGAAAAACAATTTCGAGCCAAATATGAAAATAAAGATCCTTCAATTGGCTCATTAAGCCGTCCAGGTAAATATGAATTTCTTGTCAGTTATGAACCCTAGGAATGGCGAAAATTACCAAAAAAACTCACTCCAAGTTGGGATGATAATGAAACCACCCCAAAACCCAAACCACCACCAGCTCGTAACCCAGAATCCAAAAAGAAACCGGTACCTAAAACTCCATCAACCCAAAAGTCTACACATCCACAAATATTCATGATGAGCCCTTCAAGTTCCAGCCACTCCCAAGATTTTCCTCCACTTCAATCTTTCGAAAAAGAAGGTATCAGTCATGCCCCAAAAATCCTCAAGAAAAACATAGTACTACCTTCTGGAGAAAAACCCCCAACGAGTGACATTGAAGCAACAATAAATTGGCAATCAGAAGATGGAGCAGACATCGTCTCACCATGCCGGACTAATCAAAGCTTTGGAACTAAGGTTGGCAAATTTACAATATGAGATTTGTTCGCTAGGAACTTCACTTTTCCAATTTTTCCAACAACAACAAAAAGAGATGATTTCCATCAAGGAACAAATCCAACTTTTGAGAAATGAACACTTTGAGCCACAAAAACCCCCAGTTTTCCCTTCAAATACTACCTTCTTCCCTATGTCTCCACAAGCATATTCCCCGCCTAAATTGGACTACACCTTTTGTACCTTTCCATCTACCTCACAAAATCAAATCTCTTTCACCCAACCAGCAAAAGAAGAACATGATTTTGAGATCGCAAAAATAGTTTGGGAAAGGAAAGATGCCCTTGCAGCACAGAAACAAACCAAGAAAAGGCGAGACCAAGGAGAAAGTTCAAAAGGATTGAATCCTGAAAATCTGATGATTTCTAACCAGAAGGCTCCAGGCCTCTATGTCTCCCAGCCAAGATACATATCAGAGGAAGATACTCCATGGTCGGAATCTCTAAATTCATCAGAAGATGAAACAATGGAAGATAGCACTCAATCAGGCAATGAATCCATAGCGAACTCTGCCAAAGAAGACGATCCCCCAATATTTGCAAACCAGCCAAGAGACCTAGAAATATCTGAAGTAGATGCGGAACAAGAAGGCATGACAGATGAACCAATCCCAGAAAAAGGATATGAGCCCATGGCGTCAAAACCAGTTGGAACTGGTTTCCATACTTTCACCTTAGATGATGTCAAGGTTTCAAAATGGCCTCAAAGGATCAAAGACTTCTATACTTGGATGGTGACAAAAAATTTGGTTGAACGAGAAAAGTATATCATCCTTTCAGAATTCACTTCACGGTTCTCAGGACTTCTCAGAGATTGGTGGAACTCACTTGGAATCCAAGACAAAAATACTTTTCTTACTTCCCAAGATTTTGCCTTCAATATCAGGATCCTACATGAAGTTTTCTGCGGAGATACTGGCCAAAGACAGGAGAAAATGCGAAGACAACTCTTTGAGATGAAGTGTGTATCATTCGACAGAAATGACATTGATAGACATTTTCAAAAAATGGCGAAGATATACTTCGAGATCGGTGGAGACATCAATCTAAAGTAAGCCTTTGTATCTTCCCTTCCAAAGTTGCTGGCAAGTCGAACCATGACCATCATTGAAGAAAAGTTTCAGTCCATAACAATCCCACAAATTGGTTACATCAGGCAAGCTATTTTCGTAGCATTGGATGATATTTGTACGAAGCGCTCTGCCCTAAAATAAATTATCCAACACAATCCAGCGCTTGACAAAGCATGCCGCAAATCTGATCTAATCACCGGATCAGGATGTTCCTGCCACACATCTAGGCGACGGAGAGAATTCAGGAGGTTCAAATGGCCAAGAATTTCAGACGGGAAATCAAGGTCCAAGAGACGCACAAAATATTTCAGACGAAGAAGGCCAGGAAATTTTCACAAGAAAAACAGATGTTTTATTTGTCATAAGATTGGACATTTTGCTAAGAATTGTCCACAATCAAGAATATCTGTCAAACTGATTGAAGAAATTGAAGATTACACCGGCATACACCTCGGAAAGGAAGAGGACCTTGAATCCATATTCTCTGTGGATGATGAACCCAATGAAGAAACTTTATTCTCTCTTGATATCTATGAAGATCAAGGCAATGATCATTACCAAATTTCAGAACCAATGATCGAAGCCCGAGAGGAGATCAATGCGCTCGCAGTCGTCCCTCAAGTGGAACTCAAAGTTTATTCATCCAAGTGGGATAAACCAACTCGAGTTATTGCTTTCATCGACACCGGAGCTGCTTCCTCCTTATAAATCCTGCTGTTCTACCTGAAGATCAATGGGTACCGCATTTTGAGGATTTCAACACTGCATCAAATGCAATCTTGACCACAACTGTCATTATAAAGCACCCGATCACAATTGAGTTCTTTCCAGGATTGAAGTACAGAACCAAGCTGCTAGGATCTGATGTACCAGGAAAGGATCTTATTATTGGATTCGACATTTACAGACAACTTAGAGATCAACTCCAGATCAGGGCAACGGGATAGCTTTTAAAAAGCAGTTCAGACCTTATTATGAGATTCCAAGGCTATTCCAAATCACCAATGACGAACAAATCAAAGAGATTGAGCAAAATCTCATTGAACAATCATGTGCCGAATCCCACAAGGATTTCATGAAGAAAGGGAAACGCCCGTTATGGAAAAACGAAGAGTTTTTTATCAAGCTCCCTTTCAAGAAAAATGAAAATATCAATCCGACAAAAGCCAGTCATTCAGGGATGAATCCAGATCATCTTCAGCTTGCAAAGAAAGAATGTGAAGAACTTTTGGAATTTGATCTGATAGAGCCATCAGATTCACAATGGGCATGCGAAGCATTTTATGTCAACAAAAGAGCTGAGCAGACAAGAGGAAAACTCAGGTTAGTCATCAACTACCAGCCACTTAACCATTTCCTCCAAGATGATAAGTTCCCTATCCCAAATAAACTCACCCTTTTCTCCTACTTAGCCAAGGCCAAATATTTTTCCAAGTTTGATTTAAAGTCAGGATTTTGGTAATTGGGAATCCACCCTGAGAAAGCCAAAACGGGATTTTGCATCCCCGATCATCACTTCCAATGGAAAGTCATGCCCTTCGGGTTAAAAACTGCACCTTCTTTGTTCCAAAAAGCCATGATAAAAATATTCCAACCCATCCTCCATACCTCTTTAGTTTACATTGATGACATCCTGTTATTTAGTTATACATTGGAGGAACATATCAACTTGCTTCGTCAATTTGAGGCATTGGTAACACAGTACGGAATCATGCTCTCAGCAAAAATGATGGTTCTTGCTCAAAAGGAGATTGATTTTCTTGGAATGCATTTTGTCCAAGGTGAATACAGTCCAGGACCACATATATGTCAAGAATTACTCAAATTTCCGGATACCAACTTCACAACAAAGCAAATCCAACAATTCTTGGGCATAATAAATTATGTGAGAGATTTCATCCCAAATATCTCTACATACATTTCTCCACTTACAGAGATGCTCAAGAAAAATGCTCCACCATGGGGAAAGAAACAAGATGAAGCAGTCAAGGAAATAAAGGAGATTTCTAAAAATGTCAAGTCCCTCTATATCCCTTCGGATGGTAAGAAGATATTGCAAACTGATGCTAGCAATGAATATTGGAGTGTTGTTCTATTTGAAGAAAAAGATGGCCAGAGGAAAATATGCGGATACGCCAGTGGAAAGTTCAAAGATGCCGAGCAACATTATCACTCCACTTTTAAGGAAATTCATGCAGTAAAGAATGGAATCAAGAAATTTAATTTCTTCCTTATTCATACAGAATTTCTGATAGAAATGGATATGAAGGCCTTCCCAAAGATGATTCAGCTAAATGCCAAAATTATTCCCAATCCTCAGATTCTCAGGTGGGCTCAATGGTTCTCTCCATACAAGTTTGAAGTCAGGCACCTAAAAGGAAAGGATAATATTCTCGCAGATTTTCTGTCTCGACCGGAAGCATTCTCAAAGAGGTTTTCCCCAGCAAAACTGAAGTCAAAGCAAAAGCTAATCAGTCACATCTTCATGTTTTCAATTTTACCAGGAACAAGTTCATCAAAGCCAACAGATCATCCACCGGAATTGTTCAACCTCATGGATCCCTTTGATCCGTCAATTATTATGGAAAGAAGAACTCATTACGAGCTCCAAGTTTTTCGACAACATGGAGGATCCATTCTCAAGCCATATGGGGTCAATCCAGAATATCCGTTCTGCCATATAGTCATAGCTCAAGCCAAGGATTTTCCACAAGAACTATTATGGTTTTTCTGGTACCTATGCCATCAGTATTATATTTTCATGGAATTCAAATGCAACATCTTCAAGGATTTTGATAACAATGCACCAGCTCTTAAAATATTTTTGCTATGGTTCAAACCTAGAAGATACTGGATGAAATGTTTCAATGATTCCTACACAGCAAAGGTACTCATGTTTCATAGGCCAGTAAAGATTATTAATGGAAAAGTCCAGGCGCAAGTAAAGGCATCATTCTGGTGGAAATTTCCCGTAACCATTTTATCAATGGAAGAAGAATATAGCGAGGCACAATGAATCCTTTTCCAGCAAAATAGGTGCATTCCGAAAGAGATATGGCCAAAACATTGGGCAAGCTAGAATTATACAAGCAACCATCCTCACTGGGAAAGAGTTCGGGCAGCAGCAAAAGAATATCAAACCCCATAAGAAGTCATCCAAGAAAAGATCACTCAAGACATTTCCAGATTAAGGTTGCGGATTACATCTCTCAATCCAAAAGAGAAAGAGCACCCCGAAGTAGGACCGTCAAATTCCAGGCGTTACTACACAAGGTCTTTGAAAAGATGCCTAGAAGACAACCCTAGAATCAATGAAGAATAATTACCTAAATCCCTGCTAATCCAACCATAATCCTAGACTAGCCACTAAAAAAACCCTCAAAAATATCCTACCCAAGCCAAGACAAATTTCCACATCTTTCCATATTATCCGGGCCCCACTTCAACTTGTTTTCACATGCCTCCACATGCTTCGTCACATGCAACACCATACTTTCACATGGCGTCACATGCTCCCACATACTTTCACATGCTACACCATGCATATTTCACCCCTTTCACATGTTTTCAGGTGTTTTTAGTTGTTTTTCCTAAAGTCCTTCACATGCTTAGAAGGACCCACTTGTAATATAAGTTTGCCATGTAAGATAGGTTTATTTTATCATGTAGGTTTGTCATGTAATAACCTCCTAGCCCTATATAAAGGAGGTCTTGTAGTAGTTGGAGGATCATCTTGCAATCATCTTGTAACCTTTGTAAAACTTCTTGTGACATATGAGTGCTTTCTAAATTTCCCTCTTGTTCTTTCTTTCGAATGGATGGAAAGGCCGGTCCATGTATGAAAATAGAGTAAGAATACTCTAAGAAAGTTACTAAATATTGTAGTACGAAAGTTTTCTGAGTTATAAACAGCTAACGTTGGTTATAGTACAAAAATCTTCTGAGTTGTGTAACTTGGCAAACCGTCCCTTATGGGTTGTTGAAGCCAACCCCTTTGTAGGAAAATTTTGCGACTATAAGCAAATTAACTGTTTGTGTAGCTTGGCAAGCCGTCCCTTATGGGTTGTGGAAGCCAGCCCCTTTGTAGGGAAACTTTCGTATCTATGATTTAGTTTGCTTTCTTGGAGTCTCTTGCTTTGTTCTTTATACTGTGGTTTCAATGATGGTCACGGTTCGACCTGCCAGCAACATTGGAAGGGAAGATACAAAGGCTTGCTTTAGATTGATGTCTCCACCAATCTCGAAGTATATCTTTGCCATTTTTTGAAAATGTCTATCAATGTCATTTCTGTCGAATGATACACACTTCATCTCAAAGAGTAAAGCATTTTATCCTCCGGGGAGACAGAGATCCATGGCATGATTTTGGACTCGCCATGCTATTTGGTTGTGAAGAGTAGCTTGGATGGAATCTTTTGCTTGTGGGGCTCCTTGGATTTGGACTTGGATTTCTAGAGCTTCGGTTAGGTATGGGTCATAAAGGGACATGTTAAAATTTGGAAAGATAGTTATGAAGACCGTCTCGGCATTTAAGGTAACCTCTGCAGTACCCAAATTTGCATGTTGGTACTCCAAATATCTTGTACCTAGAAGAGAAAGTCGAGCTACGGCAGGTTGACCTTTTCTTCCGTGGTATGTTAAAGCGATTCGGATAGCACCAAAATGAATATGGGGAAAACCATGATCTCTCCATTGTCTGGGAAAATCATCTGGTATTTTTGTGGCTCAAAGTGTTCATTTCTCAAAAGTTGGATTTGTTCCTTGATGGCAATCGTCTCTTTTTGTTGTTGTTGGAAAAATTAAAAAAGTGAAGTTCCTGGCGGACAAATCTCATATTGTAAATTTGCCAACCTTAGTTCCAAAGCTTGGATTAGTCTGGCATGGTGAGACGATGTCTGCTCCATCTTCTTCTCAATTGTTTCCACTTTGCTCATCATTTTGTTTTGTGTATGGGCCACGTTCTTTATGGTGTTGCCAATGTTGTTCAAGACTTTATTTTGGCAGATGGAGTTTTCTGATTGCCAATTTATTGTTTCTTCAATGTCACTCGTTGGGGGTTTTTCTCCAGAAGGTAGTACTATGATTTTCTTGAGGATTTTTGGGGCATGACTGATACCTTCTTTTTCGAAAGATTGAAGTGGAGGAAAATCATGGGAGTGGCTGGAACTGGAAGGGCTCATCATGAATATTTGTGGATGTGTAGACTTTTGGGTTGATGGAGTTTTAGGTTCAGGTTGCTTTTTGGATTCTGGGTTACGAGCTGGTGGTGGTTTGGGTTTTGGGGTGGTTTCACTATCATCCCAACTTGGAGTGAATTTTTCTGGTAATTTTCACCATTCTTGGGGTTCATAACTGACAAGAAATTCATATTTACCTAGACGGCTTAATGAGCCAATTGAAGGATCTTTATTTTCATATTTGGCTCAAAATTGTTTTTCAGTAGTTTTCTCCTTTTTCTTGGATTTTGATTTGCGCTGGTGATGTTCATCATATTCTCCAATTGGATCTTCTAAACAGTCTTGGCAGGTGCAACCAAGATCCCATGGGCAGTGTCCAGTGAAGGGGCATTTGAACCACCACATTCTTTTTCCTTCTTTGTCAAAATATTGGCACCAGTCATGTTCTTCCATGATGCTTTGTATATTCCAGAAAAACTCTCCATCAGGTTCTGGGTATGTATCTATTGTATCTGTGGGTTGAATCATTTGGCAAGAGAAGATGGTTTTATTGGGTTTTTTGAGATGGGAATGGTCAAAGCTTATACAAATGGTTTTGTCACTTCTTTTGGTAAAAGTTGGTTCACCAGATTGTAGAGATTCTTCAGGTTCCCTTAGCTTTTCGTAATTTGTGATCCAAGAGTCAGGAAGAATTTTGACTAGCTCATCTCTGGAAATCTGTCTGGGTATTTGGGTGCATATGGTGTTTCCTTTGGTAGCATCAATATTTAAGAGTAAAGCATTTTCTCCTCCGGGGAGACAGAGATCCATGGCATGATTTTGGACTCGCCATGCTATTTGGTGGTGCAGAGTAGCTTGGATGGAATCTTTTGCTTGTGGGGCTCCTTGGATTTGGACTTGGATTTTTAGAGCTTCGGTTAGGTATGGATCATAAAGGGACATGTTGAAATTTGGAAAGATAGTTATGAAGACTGTCCCGGCATTTAAGGTAACTTCTGCAGTACCCAAATTTGCATGTTGGTATTCCAAATATCTTGTATCTAGAAGAGAAAGTCGAGCTACGACAGGTTGACCTTTTCTTCCGTGGTATCTTAAAGTGATTCGGATAGTACCAAAATGAATATGGGTAAAACCATGATCTCTCCATTGTGTGGGAAAATCATCTGGTATTTGAAGAGTGATAAATTGTTCCTCTCGAGTAGCAAGAATAAGATGTTGGTCAAGTTTTGAGGCAGCAACATATTCTTTAAACTCCTTTTGGTATGTGTTGGACTAAGGAACGAATTTGGGTCCAGGTGCAAAGGATTTTTTGGCAATAGCTGAGTAGGGTTATGAGGGG
>NW_017675246.1:4316-7400 GCF_001879085.1 Nicotiana attenuata | reverse complement strand
TTTTCCATTAATAATCTTTACTGGCCTATGAAACATGAGTACCTTTGCTGTGTAGGAATCATTGAAACATTTCATCCAGTATCTTCTAGGTTTGAACCATAGCAAAAATATTTTAAGAGCTGGTGCAATGTTATCAAAATCCTTGAAGATGTTGCATTTGAATTCCATGAAAATATAATACTGATGGCATAGGTACCAGAAAAACCATAATAGTTCTTGTGGAAAATCCTTGGCTTGAGCTATGACTATATGGCAGAACAGATATTCTGGATTGACCCCATATGGCTTGAGAATGGATCCTCCATGTTGTCGAAAAACTTGGAGCTCGTAATGAGTTCTTCTTTCCATAATAATTGACGGATCAAAGGGATCCATGAGGTTGAACAATTCCGGTGGATGATCTGTTGGCTTTGATGAACTTGTTCCTGGTAAACTTGAAAACATGAAGATATGACTGATTAGCTTTTGCTTTGACTTCAGTTTTGCTGGGGAAAACCTCTTTGAGAATGCTTCCGGTCGAGACAGAAAATCTGCGAGAATATTATCCTTTCCTTTTAGGTGCCTGACTTCAAACTTGTATGGAGACAACCATTGAGCCCACCTGAGAATCTGAGGATTGGGAATAATTTTGGCATTTAGCTGAATCACCTTTGGGAAGGCCTTCATATCCATTTCTATCAGAAATTCTGTATGAATAAGGAAGAAATTAAATTTCTTGATTCCATTCTTTACTGTAAGAATTTCCTTGAAAGCGGAGTGATAATGTTGCTCGACGTCGTTGAACTTTCCACTGGCGTATCCGCATATTTTCCTCTGGCCATCTTTTTCTTCAAATAGAACAACACTCCAATATTCATTGCTAGCATCAGTTTGCAATATCTTCTTACCGTCCGAAGGGATATAGAGGGACTTGACATTTTCAGAAATCTCCTTTATTTCCTTGACTGCTTCATCTTGTTTCTTTCCCCATGGTGGAGCATTTTTCTTGAGCATCTCTGCAAGTGGAGAAATGTATGTAGATATATTTGGGATGAAATCTCTCACATAATTTATTATGCCCAAGAATTGTTGGATTTGCTTTGTTGTGAAGTTGGTATCCGGAAATTTGAGTAATTCTTGACATATATGTGGTCCTGGACTGTATTCACCTTGGACAAAATGCATTCCAAGAAAATCAATCTCCTTTTGAGCAAGAACCATCTTTTTTGCTGAGAGCATGATTCTGTACTGTGTTACGAATGCCTCAAATTGACGAAGCAAGTTGATATTCAATGTATAACTAAATAACAGGATGTCATCAATGTAAACTAAAGAGGTATGGAGGATGGGTTGGAATATTTTTATCATGGCTTTTTGGAACAAAGAAGGTGCAGTTTTTAACCCGAAGGGCATGACTTTCCATTGGAAGTGATGATCGGGGATGCAAAATCCCGTTTTGGATCTTTCCTCAGGGTGGATTCCCAATTGCCAAAATCCTGACTTTAAATCAAACATGGAAAAATATTTGGCCTTGGCTAAGTGGGAGAAAAGGGTGAGTTTATTTGGCATAGGGAACTTATCATCTTGGAGGAAATGGTTAAGTGGCTGGTAGTTGATGACTAACCTGAGTTTTCCTCTTGTCTGCTCAGCTCTTTTGTTGACATAAAATGCTTCGCATGCCCATTGTGAATCTGATGGCTCTATAAGATCAAATTCCAAAAGTTCTTCACATTCTTTCTTTGCAAGCTGAAGATGATCTGGATTCTTCCCTGAATGACTGGCTTTTGCCGGATTGATATTTTCATTTTTCTTGAAAGGGAGCTTGATAAAAAACTCTTCGTTTTTCCATAACGGGCGTTTCCCTTTCATCATGAAATCCTTGTGGGATTCGGCACATGATTGTTCAATGAGATTTTGCTCAATCTCTTTGATTTGTTCGTCATTGGTGATTTGGAATAGCCTTGGAATCTCAGAATAAGGTCTGAACTGATTTTTAAAAGCTATCCCATTGGCCCTGATCTGGAGTTGATCTCTAAGTTGTCTGTAAATGTCGAATCCAATAATAAGATCCTTTCCTGGTACATCAGATCCTAGCAGCTTGGTTCTGTACTTCAATCCTGGAAAGAACTCAATTGTGATCGGGTGCTTTGTAATGACAGTTGTGGTCAAGATTGAATTTGATGCAGTGTTGAAATCCTTAAAATGCGGTACCCATTGATCTTCTGGGAGAACAGCAGGATTTATAAGTGAGGAAGCGCTCCGGTGTCGATGAATGCAATAACTCGAGTTGGTTTATCCCACTTGGATGAATAAACTTTGAGTTCCACTTGAGGGACGACTGCGAGCGCATTGATCTCCTCTCGGGCTTCGATCATTGGTTCTGAAATTTGGTAATGATCATTGCCTTGATCTTCATAGATATCAAGAGAGAATAAAGTTTCTTCATTGGGTTCATCATCCACAGAGAATATGGATTCAAGGTCCTCTTCTTTGCCGAGATGTATGCCGGTGTAATCTTCAATTTCTTCAATCAGTTTGACAGATCTTCTTGATTGTGGACAATTCTTAGCAAAATGTCCAATCTTATGACAAATAAAACATCTGTTTTTCTTGAGAAAATTTCCTGGCCTTCTTCGTCTGAAATATTTTGTGCGTCTCTCGGACCTTGATTTCCCATCTGAAATTCTTGGCCATTTGAACCTCCTGAATTCTCTCTGTCGCCTAGATGTGTGGCAGGAACATCCTGATCCTGTGATTAGATCAGATTTGTGGCATGCTTTGTCAAGCGCTGGATTGTGTTGGATAATTTGTTTTAGGGCAGAGCACTTCATACAAATATCATCCAATGCTACGAAAATAGCTTGCCTGATGTAACCAATTTGTGGGATTGTTATGGACCGAAACTTTTCTTCAATGATGGTCATGGTTCGACGTGCCAGCAACTTTGGAAGGGAAGATACAAAGGCTTGCTTTAGATTGATGTCTCCACCGATCTCGAAGTATATCTTCGCCATTTTTTGAAAATGTCTATCAATGTCATTTCTGTCGAATGATACACACTTCATCTCAAAGAGTTGTCTTCGCTATTTCTCTGTCTTTGGCCTG
>NW_017675246.1:0-4204 GCF_001879085.1 Nicotiana attenuata | reverse complement strand
ATTTGCGCCAGAGGAGGTGGTTGGAGTGTTGAAGGATATGACATTACTATTCTAGTACTCACCCCGGGGCAAGGGCCAATGTGGTGGCTGATGCCTTGAGCCGCCGGCGGAGAGTTTGGGGAGTTTGGCATATTTACCAGCATCAGAGAGGCCTATGGCGATGGATGTTCAGGCCTTAGCTAGCCAGTTTGTGAGATTGGATCTTTCGGAGCCCAGCCGGGTTCTAGCTTGTGTGATTTCCCGGTCTTCTTTATTTGATCGTATCAGGGAGCGGCAGTATGTTGACCCTCATTGCTTGTCCTTAAGGATAGGGTTCAGCATGGTTATGCTAGAGATGTGACCATTGGCGAGGACGGAGTATTGAGGATGCAGGGTCGGGTTTGTGTACCCAATGTTGATGGGCTACGAGAGCTGATTCTAGAGGAGGCCCACAGTTCGCGGTAATCCATCCATCCGGGTGCCGCGAAGATGTATCAGGACTTGAGGCAGCACTATTGGTGGAGGTGGATGAAGAAAGATATAGTTGGGTTTGTAGCTCGGTGCCTTAATTGTCAGCAGGTGAAGTATGAGCACCAAAGACCGGGTGGATTGCTCCAGCAGATAGAGATTCCGGAGTGGAAATGGGAGCGTATTACCATGGACTTTGTATCTGGACTCCCACGGACTTTGAAGAAGTTCGATGCCATTTGGGTTATTGTGGATCGGTTGACCAAGTCCCGCTCATTTCATTCCTGTGTGTACCACTTATTCTTCGGAGCGGTTGGCGGAGATTTATATTCGGGAAATTGTCCGTCTGCATGGTATTCCAGTTTCTATTATTTCAGACAGAGGTACTCAGTTCACATCGCGGTTCTGGAGAGCCGTAAAGCAAGAGTTAGGTACTGGGGTGGAGTTGAGCATGGCAGTTTACCCTCAGACGGACGGGCAGTCCGAGCGCACTATTCAGATTCTTGAGGATATGCTCCGTGCGTGTGTGATGGAGTTTGGGGGTTCTTGGGATCAGTTATTGCCATTGGCGGAGTTTGCTTACAACAACAGTTATCAGTCCAGCATTCGGACGGCACCGTATGAGGCCTTGTATGGTAGGCGGTGTAGATCTCCGGTGGGTTGGTTCGAGCCGGGTGAGGCTAGGTTATTGGGCACAGATTTGGTTCAGGATGCTTTAGAGAAGGTTAAGGTGATTCGGGATAGGATCCGTATAGCCCAGTCCAGAGAGAAGAGTTATGCGGACCGGAAGGTTCGTGATGTTTCTTATATGGTTGGAGAGCGAGTTCTGCTTCGGGTTTCGCCTATGAAAGGCGTTATGAGATTTGGGAAGAAAGGGAATCTGAGTCCGAGGTTTATTGGCCCTTTTAAGATATTGAGACGAGTTGGGGAGGTTGCTTATGAGCTTGCCTTACCTCCCAGCCTGGCAGGGGTTCATCCAGTATTTCATGTTTCGATGCTCCGGAGGTATCACGGTGATCCATCGCACGTGTTGGATTTCAGCTCAGTCCAGTTGGAGAAGGATCTATCTTATGTTGAGGAGCCAGTGGCAATATTGGACAGGCAGGTCAGGAAGTTGAGCTCAAAGAATATTGCTTCAGTAAAGGTTCAGTGGCGGGGTCAGTCGGTCGAGGAGGCGACCTGGGAGATCGAGCAGGATATGCGCAGCCGTTACCCTCATTTTTTCACTACTTCAGGTATGTCTTTGTGCGCGTTCGAGGACGAACAAATGTTTAAGTGTGGGAGGATGTAACGACCCGGCCGATCGTTTTTGGAATTTACGCCCCGATCCCCTATTAACTATTTTCCCCAAGTTTATTTCTGCTATTTTGATTTGCCGGGATGTTCGGTTTTGAGTTTCGGACAGTTTTGGGACACTTAGTCCCTAAATGAGAGCTTAAGTGTTGGAAAGTTGCCCGTAGTCGGAACAGTGTGAAGACGGCCTCGGAATGGAAATCCGATGGTTCCGTTAGCTCTATTAGGTGATTTCGGGGTTGGGAACGTGTTCGGAATGTATTTTGGACGTCCCTAGCTAATTTAGGCTTGAAATGCCGAAGTTTGAATTTTTGAAGTTTCCGGTCCGATAGTGAGATTTTGATCTGAGGGTCGGAACAGAATTCTGGAAGTTTCAGTAGCTCCGTCATGTCATTTGGGATGTGTGTGCAAAATTTCAGGTCATTCGGACGTGGTTTGGTTAGGTTTTTTATCGAAAGCGTATTTTGAAGGAAATTGAAGTTCTTAGGCTCAAATCCTTGATTAATTCGAGTTTCTGACGTTGTTTTGGGTGGTTTACGGATTGGTACAAGTTTGAATGATGTTATGGGATATGTCTGTAGTTTTGGTTGAGGTCCCGGGGGCCTCGGGTGTGTTTCGGATGCTCAACGGGGCATTTTGAGTTGTTTAGAAATTTCACTTAAGTTGTTGCAGACCTTTTCTTCTTCGCGATCGCAGCCCGTTCCCCGCGTTCGCATAGTGTAATTCCGGAGGGGGCCAATTCCTTCTATGCGATCGCATAACCTGGATCGCAATCGCATAGTGCTGCCCCTCCCTTCTTCGCGTTCGCAATCCAGTTCTCGCATTCACATAGCATAAACTTAGCTGGTGGCTTAGTGACCATTTCCCTCTTCGCGATCGCGTGGCCTTGTTCGCGATCGCGTAAGTCTGTTCCTTCCTCTTCTGCGATCGTTGGCCTTAAGCTGCATTCGCATTGGCCAACTTCTGAGCCTTTAAATTTTACTCTTCGCGATCGCATTCCTCCTCTTGCGATCGCATAGAACAACACCTGGGTAGACCCATTAAAATTCCAATCCGAGGGTTTAAGCCTATTTTCATATTTTCGAATTTGGGAGATCGAAGGGGCGATTTTTGAAGACTTTTGCACCTGGGAAACTTGGGTAAGTGACCTCTACCCAACTTAGATCAATTTCAATGATTCCTAGCTTAAATCTAGCCTTTAAATTTCGAATTTGATGGAGAAATTTGGGGGGAAAAATTGGATGAACTTCTTAGACCGATTTATTGGGTTTTGAGTGGGTGTTTGACCTCCGATTTGAGAGATTTTTGTATGGTTAGACTCGTGAGAGTACGAGGGTTCTAAAAATGCTAATTTCATCCGATTCCGAGACGTTGGCCTGAGGGGCGTTTTGGTCATTTTACCTAATTTCGCGTCTTAGCTTTGAATTAAATCGTAGAATCAGTTGCTTGAGATGTTATTTATGATATGTAATTGAATTGAATAGATTTGGGCCATTTGGAGTCGGATACTCGTGGCAAACGTGTGGTTTCGAGTTGATTTTGGAGTTGGTTCGAGGTAAGTGGCTTGTCTAACCTTGTGTGGGGAACCTTTCCCCTTAGGATATGATATTTGGTAATTGAATGCCTTGTACGTGAGGTGACGGGCGCGTACGAGCTGATTGTTGAAAAATCTGGTTTTACTTTAAGTGTTCAAACTGAGTTCTTTCCTTACTCGCTTTATTCTACTTGCAATTATAGCCTGCGCTAGTTAGAAGAGTATGCTTAATTGAATTAATTGCCTATTTCCTTAAACTGTCTTAATTGCATTACGTGCAGCATATTGGGCTAGTGTTTACCGTTTACTTATTATGGACTTAGTATTTATTTTGATATCCTTGAGCTTCTGTTGTGTGTTTACATTTGGACTACAGGACGGCATCCCGGAAGATCCCCCATGCATAATTATGAGCTGGACTGAGGTGCGGGATACCAAGAGATCCCTGGCATAGTTATTGAGGATACCAAGAGATCCCTGACACAGTTATTGAGGATACCAAGAGATCCTCGGGATACCAAGACATCTCTGGCATATTTATTGAGGATACCAAGAGATCCCCCGGTTATCATCTTCGTTGCGAACAGTATTTTCCCTGTAGTCACCTTATTCTCTATTTCCGTTATTGCGCTTTTATTATACACTGTAGATCCTTATTAGCGACTCTCAGTTTTACTGCTTATCGCCTTATCATTTCATTATATATATATATATATATATATGTTTATCTCAGTAGGGCCCTGACCTTCCTCGTCACTACTCAGCCGAGGTTAGGCTTGGCACTTACTGAGTACCGCTGTGGTGTACTCATGCCCTTTCTGCGCATGTTTTTTTCATGTGCAGATCCAGGTACCTCCACCCAGACGTACTCACCCTCGAGGTCGGAGAGATCTAGCAGATACTTACGTAGGTACATCTGCCGTCGTCCGC
>NW_017675245.1:68726-72118 GCF_001879085.1 Nicotiana attenuata | reverse complement strand
TTCCCGAGCCAATTCCAAACCTGCAATGACAGCTTCATATTCTGCTTCATTGTTAGTTATCGAATGACACTTTATAGCTTGTCTAATAGTTTCACCCGTGGGTGGTACGAGAACTATTCCTAAACCTGCGCCTTTTACGTTAGATGAACCGTCAGTGAATAAAACCCAAGTCCCCGGGTTTGCACCGCTAAAAACTTGTAATTCTTTTTCTGCTTCTAATTGCATCCCCTGACTGAAATCTGCTACGAAATCAGCTAATACCTGAGATTTTATAGCAGTTCTAGGTTGATAAGTGATGTCGTACTCACTTAATTCTATAGCCCATTTCGCTAATCTAACTGATAATTCATGTTTATGTAAAATGTTTCGTAATGGAAAAGCAGTAACCACTGCAATGGGATGACATTGAAAGTAAGGTCTTAATTTTCTAGATGTCATAATCAAGGCTAGCGCTAATTTTTCTAATTGCGGGTACCGTGTTTCTGCATCTAGCAAAGACTTTCTTACATAATAGATAGGAGATTGTTTACCTTGATCCTCCCGAGCTAAAACAGCACTTACCGCAACTTCTGACACGGCAAGATAAATGAGTAACTTCTCTCCTACCTTTGGTTTCGCCAACAACGGTGGATTTGACAAATATACTTTCAGATTCTTAAGTGCTTGCTGACAATCTTCGTTCCATGATCCTGTTTCTTTAAAGCTGAGAAAAATTTGAACCATTTTTCTGAAGACTTGGAAATGAATCTTCCCAGAGCTGCAATTCTCCCGGTTAATCTTTGAACCTCTTTCTTGTTAGAAAGTATATCTGGAATTTCTTCAATGGCCTTAATCTGTGCAGGATTCACTTCAATTCCACGGTTAGAAACAAGAAAACCTAAAAAATTTCCTGACGCCACTCCAAATGCACATTTTTCTGGATTCAACTTCATATTATATTTTCGTAAAATTTTAAACGTATCAGATAAGTGTGATATATGATCTTCTGAATGTTGAGTTTTAACTAGCATATCATCTATATATACTTCCATGGTTTTACCTAAATGTTCTTGAAATATTTTAGTGACCAACCTTTGATACGTTGCACCTGCATTCTTAAGACCGAAAGGCATTACCTTGTAACAGTAAGTCCCCCTGTCTGTTATAAAAGAAGTTTTTTCTTCATCACCTGGATCCATCTTGATTTGATTATAGCCTGAATATGCATCTAAAAAACTTAATAGCTCATGCCCTGCAGTAGCATCAATTAATTGGTCTATGTGTGGTAAAGGAAAGGAATCTTTTGGACAGGCTTTATTAAGGTCTGTGTAATCTACACAAACTCGCCACTTACCGTTCTTCTTAGGAACCACAACAGTATTAGCTAACCAGTTAGGATATTTTACCTCACGAATCGAACCAATTTTTAGAAACTTTTGAACTTCCTCTTGAATCACCTTATTTTTGAAAGTTCCTTGCTTCCTTTTCTTTTGCTTGACGGGAGGATATGATGGATCTTCATTCAACTTATGAGTCATGACTTCCGGTGGTATCCCTGTCATGTCAGAATGGGACCAAGCAAAACAATCTACATTAGCTTTTAAAAATTCAATCAATTTACGTTTTACCTCCGGGCTAAGATTAGCTCCTATGTATACTTTTCTCTCGGGCCAATGTATAAACAGCACCACGGCCTCTAGCTCTTCTATCGTTGTTTTGATATTTTCGTTCTCCTCTGGTTCTTGAATAGTGTCAGGACTCGAATCTACATCTGTTTGCTTTTGCTCAGGTGAGGTTGACTCCGTGTTACCCTCACCTAAATTCTGTAATTGCTATTTGTCTCCACTATTAACAACTGAATCTGCAACGGAATTAATGCTTCTAGATGTTTGTTGATCACCTCTGATTTGGCACATTCCCCATGGAGATGGAAATTTAATAACTTGATGTAGAGTTGATGGGACAGCCTCCATATCATGGATCCAAGGTCTCCCCATGATCATATTATAAGCCATTTCCATATCTACTATCTGAAATTTAGTTTCTTTAACAACACCTGCAGCAAAAGTTGTTAGAACTACCTCTCCTTTTGTTACCACACTTGAATTATCGAACCCGGACAAGGTATGCGCCTTCGGTATCATTTGGTCTTCAGCTTGCATTTCACGCAATACCCTCAGTAGTATAATATTTACGGAACTTCCTGGATCAATCAAAACTCGTTTTACATTAGTGTCATGTACAAGTAAAGATATTACCAGTGCGTCGTTGTGGGGGGTCATCACTCCTTCAGTATCCGCATCATCAAAAGAAATACTTTCATTTTCTAAAACCTGTCGTACCCGTTTCCCGTGTGTAATCGTTACTTTCGAAACCTTGTTGGAAGCCGTATATGTTACACCATAAATATCTTCTCCCCCACTTATAACATTCACGGTTCTCTTGGGTGATGGGGGTTTTGGTGGCTCTTACCTATTTTTCATATAGGCTCGTTTCCCTTTCTCACTAAATAACTAAGTGAGATACCCTTGTTTCAATAGATGATCCACTTCACTTTGTAAGAATCTACATTCTGAAGTCTTGTGCCCGTGATCATTGTGGAATTCACACCAATGGTCTGGATTGCGCCTGTTTGGATTTGACCGCATCTCTTTTGGCCACCGTACCTTGTCTCCCATGCCTCTTAAAACAACTACGAGCTCAGAGGTAGTAACATTGAAATTATACCCACTGAATCTCGCTTTTAAACCTCTGTCATCATCTCATGACTCTTGTCTGTTTCGGTCATTTCTGAACCTTGATGAAGAACCAGATTCCCTGTTCCTCGATTTTTGATCATATCGTTGATTATCCTCCTTTGACCGTGAGTCTTTTCTTGCAGGTCCCATATATGGATCGTACCTATTTTTACCTGATCTTTTTTCGGTTTCTGACCTCCTGGAATTGCTTCTTTCTTCATGATGAAACTGAGGTACGGTATCTTCCTCAATTCGCAACTTCGTACTGTACCTGTTATAAACGTCATTCCAAGTGGTTGCAGGGAACTCTCGAAGGCTTTCTTTAAGTCTTCTCGTGGCTTCTGAACTTTTATCATTTAAGTTGCTTGCAAAAGCTATTGCAGCCCAATTATCAGGTACACGGGGTAAAGTCATCCTTTCACGTTGGAATGTATCAACAAAATCTCTGAGCAACTCTGAGTCCCCTTGTTTAATTTTGGAAATGTCTTCCATTCTTTTTTCAACCTTTTGAGCTCCCGAGTGCGCTTTAATAAAAGAATCTGTAAGCTCAGCAAAAGAGTTTATAGAATTTTCAGGTAAAAGAGAATACCAGGTTAATGCACCCTTGGTGAGTGTTTCTCCGAATTTTTTGACCAACACGGATTACATTTCTTGCTTGGTCAAATCGTTGCCTTT
>NW_017675245.1:55069-61895 GCF_001879085.1 Nicotiana attenuata | reverse complement strand
GATCAAGACGAACACTGCTATATTCTCAATATGAGAATTTCACCATGAAGGAAGGAGAAACCATCCAGAAGATGTGCACAAGGTTCACAACACTAACAAATGAACTTAAATCTCTTGGGAGAATTATCCTTGAAGAAGACAAGGTTAAGAAAATCTTGACAAGGGTCTTACCAGTAACTTGGGAAAGCAAAATCACTGCTATTCAGGAATCAAAGAACATTGCTACTCTCAAGTTGGATGAACTGACTGGAAATCTCACTGCCTATGAACTGAGAAGGCAAACCATGAAAATGGATGCACCCAAGAAGGAAAGGAGTCTGGCTCTCAGAATAGCTGAAGGTGAAGATCTAGAGGATGATGAAGTGGCCATGATCACAAGGGATTTCAAAAAGTACCTGATGAGAGGAAAGGGTTCTTCAAAAGGTACAACCTTCAATAAACCAAGAGCTCCTGAGAAACAAACCCATGAGGGCTGCTACAAATGTGCCAAGACTGATCACATGATCAAGAACTGTCCTCAGTAGGAAATTGAATGGAAGAAGGAAAGGGCTGAACGAAGGAACAGGAAGAAGGAACAGGTTCAAACCAAAAGGAACAAAGGATCAACAAAGGCTATGGTTGCTGCGTGGGGAGAAACGTCAGATGAGGATTCAGAAGATGAAGCTGGAGATGAACAAGCACTTATGGCCATCGGAGAATCAGATGATGAACTAGAGGTAAGTGTGCTTCATCTCAAAGAAAAGATTAAATTTCTGTCTAAAGAAAGGTTGTCTGAACTATTGCTAGACTTCATCGATGAGTCGAGATAATTAACAATGAGAAGGAAAAGCTGTCTAGGGAGTGTGTGATCTTAAAACCCAAGTGTAGAAATCTAGAATCTAGGGCTAATGAGAGTGACAGTAAAAATGCTGAGTTGAAGAACCAGGTTCTTGAACTTGACACCAGTGTCCTAGAACTTAGGTCTGAAAATCTAAAACTGAAATTAGGAACAGGTAAGAAGAAAGCTGATTATACACATCTCACCTTAGAAGAAAACCTAGGAAAAATAAAGGATGAGTTGTACAGGCAAGATGAGCAGATAAGAGTCTTAAAAGAAGACCTAGGGAAGGTAAAGCATGAACTAGACAGAACTTGCAAATGGAATAAGGCTTCTGATGCACTATCCTGGCTACAAGAACATCACAGTAGCAACAAGAGAGGACTTGGCTATGGGGCCCAAACACCTAAGTGGGACCCCAAAAGCAAGTACCTCACTCTTCCTGAAAACAAAATTTGCACACACTATGGCAAGACTGGTCATTAAAAAAATGAATGTAATGCAAAAGAAAAGGCCAGTCAAAAGAACAAAACCAGGGTGCCTGGGTGGGCTAAAAGGAATTTGATTTACCTTTTGCCTATAGAAAGGGACCCAAACTAGTTTGGGTTCCTAAGACTAACCCCTGATTTCTTTTTGCAGGTCCAAGTGAAGGGAAGTAGCCAAATATGGTACATGGATAGTGGTTGCTCAAAACATATGACTGGAAGCAAAAAACCAGTTCCTTTTACTTGAGGACTTAAAAGGAGGTAATGTCTCCTTTGGAAATGGGAAGAAAGGTGAGTTTATTGGGGTTGGAAAGGTAGGTAAGACAGAGTCACTCTCCATTGAGAATGTCTACTTGATAGATGGCTTGTAATAGAGCCTAATCAGTGTATCACAATTGTGTGACAGAGGTAACCTTGTAGCATTTACCTCTACCAAATGCTTTGTGATTAATCTTACCATTGACAAGATTGTTTTGCAGGGAAAAAGATTTAACAATATTTACATTGTAGATTTGTCCACTCTCTCAGAAAATGAACCCACTTGCTTAAGTGTGTTGGACAATGATCCCCTCTTGTGGCACAAAACACTTGGATATGCAAGTCTGAATCAACTCAACAAATTAGTCTTCAAGGACTTGGTGATAGGGTTACCTAACATCAAGTTCAAGGAAGACAAAGTTTGTGAGGCCTGTGCCAGGGGGAAGCAGGTAAGATCATCCTTTAAAAGCAAGAAAATGGTAAGCACAACCAGGACGTTGGAACCGATTCATATGGATCTCTGTGGTCCAATGAGAACATTGAGCAGAGGTGGTAAGAAATATGTGATGGTACTTGTTGATGATTATTCTAGATTTACCTGGGTACTATTCTTAACATCTAAGGATGAAGCATTTGACATGTTTACTGCCTTTGATAGAAAAACACAGAAACAACTAGGTAATCAATTTGCATCAATCAGGTCTGATCATGGAACTGAATTTGAAAATGCTAAGTTTGCTGAATTTTGTGATGAGCATGGCATAGATCATAATTTCTCTGCCCCTAGGACTCCTCAACAAAATGGAGTAGTTGAAAGAAAGAACATGACTCTTGAAGATATGGCTAAGACTATGCTTCTTTCTAGTAAACTGCCCTATAGCTTCTGGGCAGAGGCTGTAAACACTGCATGTTATATTATTAATAGATACATGACTTGACCTCTTGTAGAGAAGACTCCATATGAGTTACTTAAAGGGATAAAACCAAATATATCCCATCTTAGGGTATTTGGATGCAACTGCTTTGTGCACAATAAAGGAAAGGACTCCCTAGGTAAGTTTGATCCCAGAAGTGATGAGGGAGTATTCTTGGGATATTCTTCACATAGCAAAGCATATAAAGTGTTCAATAAAAGAACTTTATGTGTAGAAGAAAGTGTACATGTAGTGTTTGATGAAACTAACATTCTTTTTGAGAGACAGGAACATGAAGATGAAGCTATTGGGCTGGTAAAAGATTTGAGTGAAGTCTCAGCTCAAGCTAAAGTGGCACCAAAAGAAGGAACAGGTGATGGAACAGGTTCTTGCATCCAGGGCAACCTGACAGGGGGAACTGATCAAAGAGGAACTGAAACCAATCCCCTAAAGGAGCCTGTTCATGACCCTGTTCCTCAGCAACAGAACATGGGAGAAGCATCAAGCAGAAACCAGTTGGTTGTGAAACCTCACAAGTATCAAAGTTCTCATCCCATTGAGAACATAATTACTGATCCAACCTCTGGAGTTAAAACTAGATCATAATTAAAGAATCTGTGTGCTTTTGATGCTTTCCTATCTCTTATTGAACCTAAGAATGTTGTTATGGCTTTGCAGGATACAGATAGGGTAAATGCAATGCAAGATGAACTCAATCAGTTCGAGAGAAGTAAAGTTTGGCATCTAGTTCCAAGACCCAAGGACAGATCAGTAATTGGCATAAAATGGATCTTCAGAAACAAGCTTGATGAAGATGGAACAGTTACAAGAAACAAGGCAAGACTGGTGGTCCAAGATTACAACCAAGAGGAGGGTATAGATTATGATGAGACTTTTGCTCCAGTTGCAAGACTGGAGGCAATAAGACTCCTCATAGTCTTTGCAGCACACATGGAATTCACTCTTCATCAGATGGATGTTAAAAGTGCCTTCCTAAATGGCTACCTAAAAGAAGAAGTGTTTCTTAAACAACCTCCAGGATTTGAGAGCAAGGAATGTCCTGAACATTTGTACAAATTAGACAAGGCTCTCTATGGACTCAAGCAGGCTCCTGGAGCATGGTATGAACAATTGTCCAAATTCCTGCTTGAACATGGCTACAAAAGAGGTAAAATTGACAGTACTCTGTTCTTGAGGCAAAAAGGTAAGGATCTTCTTGTGGTACAAATATATGTTGATGACATAATTTTTGGGGCAACCACTGACAAACTAAGTAAGGATTTTGCCAAATTAATGGGGAGTGAGTTTGAAATGAGTATGATGGGTGAGCTTAACTTTTTCTTAGGCTTACAGATGAAACAAAACTCAAATGGAACCATGATCCATTAGCAGAAATATGCAAAAGAGTTGATCAAAAAGTTTAAAATGGATGAATCAAAGGAAATAGACACCCCTATTGCAACTGCCACTAAATTAGACATAGATGAACCTGGTTCATCCGTTGATCAGAAGTTGTATAGGGGTATGATTGGTTCACTTTTGTATCTTACTGCTAGCAGACCTGACATAGTTTTCAGTGTAGGGCTTTGTGCCTGTTTTCAAGCAAATCCTAAGGAATCTCACTTGACTGTTGTCAAGAGGATACTGAGATATGTGAAAGGCACTACTGATATGTGTCTTTGGTACCCTAAAGGTAGTAATTTCAATCTAGTAGGGTATTTTGATGCTGACTATGCAGGTTTCCTTGTGGATAGGAAGAGCGCCTCAGGTATGGCTCATTTTCTTGGTTCATGTCTTGTATCATGGGCTACTAAAAAGTAGAATTCAGTGGCCTTATCCACTGTTGAGGCTGAATATGTTGTTGCTGCCTCTTGTTGTGCTCAATTGCTATGGATCAAACAGCAGCTGAAAGATTTTGGCATTGAAGTTGGTTGCATTCCTATCTTCTGTGATAACACTAGTGCTATAAGTATGACAAAGAACCCTGTTCATCATAAGAGGACTAAGCGCATAGATGTTAGACATCACTTCTTATGAGATAACTATGAGAAAGGATTGATCACCATAGAATTCTGTGCTACTGATAAACAAATTGCTGACATCTTTACTAAAGCACTGAGTAGAGAAAACTTTGAAAGGAACAGGTTGGAATTAGGGATGATTAAAATCACCTAATAGGACCAGCTCAGAATGCACAATAAAAAGAATTGAAAAATGAAAAAAAAATTGGCTAGGAAATCTGTACTTGTGTAAATATCTAGATTAATTTTTACTCAGCTTTATACTTTCCATAGTATACTCTTGTTCCATGTGTTAAAATGACTCATTAATCTCTAATGATATTTTCTCTATTTTGGCAAATTTAGACTTACACAAGAGAATTATCAGTGAAGAACCTGGTTCATCAAGATAACATGGTATGTTTTCTACACTCTGCATAATTTGAAATAACTATATTTGGATCATGAGCAGATTCCTACCAAATACCAAAGTTCTTTTGAACTTATCCGTTACAAGTGAACCAGTTATGTTCAAGACTACTGACGGTATTAAACTACCTAGATTCTAGGGATACACTCCAACGTCTCTTCAAAATTGAATTTCAGTTTGATTAAGACTTTTAAGAGTTTGAAAAGCTGTAGTTACTCCATCAATTATTCCTCTGTATATTGATCAGCTTTAGTGTATTCCTTACTTTATCTCTCTCAAGCCGTCAAAAACTCTTATTCTTCTTTCATCTTTCAAACACATTCTAATTCTCTTCTCTTCCATACCCTAGCCTAGATATGTCAAACACCTCTGAAAATCCTTCATCACCACCACAGGAAACCACTTGCACACCTTCTACTACTCCTTCAACCACACCAATCTCTAAGAAAAGTAGAGTAAAGATGATGACTTGTAAGATTGTCGCCGAAGGAGAGCAGATCAAGAAAATAAACAAGCAATTGAAAGCAGGTAGGGAAGAAGAATTCCAGAAATCTGAAGATTCATTTAAGTGTGCTACTAAGGGGGAAGAAAGTAGGTCTTCCAAAACTGAACAGGTATCTTCTGATTCTAAAGTTACTCCTGAGATAATTTCTGAAGTTCTGCAAATTTGGAGAATAGATTTGTACTGGTAGGATCTATAGAAGGTGTTGAGACTACAGAATCTGGAGAAGTTGATGGTAAAAATAAAAAGGGAAAAGAAAAAGAGAGCAAGGGTGCTAGGAGTGATGTGAGGGAAAAGGGTAAAAGAGTGGTTGATTATTCACACACTCTTGTTGGTTTAACAAAAGAAACTGGTGCAATGGTTGTATGGGGAGAGGAATTTACTGAAATAGAAGAGAGCGTAAGAAAAACAGGGGAAGTGGGTCTGGCGAAGCTGCTGAGGGGTTGGTTCAATTTGGGAAAAAATATAGATGAACCTGCTCCATCTGAACATGAAACCCTCGCGGACCTACTGATAGGGTTATAAATGGCTTCAAGACTCATACCATTCCCTATGGCTTTATTCTCACAATTGTGCTTGCGCATTTCAAGGTACCTATGAAGAAGTGGGTTAATACTCTGCTTGCTTGCGATTATGAGGTCAATGCCATTCCCAATGAACCTGGCTCATCTAAAAGGTCACCTATCAATGGCAAGGTCAGAGCTCTATTACAGGAGAGTGAGGCAAAGGATGCTGAGATAGCAAGGCTGGAGACACGATTGGTTGAGGTACAATCTGAGAGAGATGTTCTCAAAACTGAACTTGTAAGGGAAAAGGAGAAGAATGATGGAATTCTTCAAGACATGATGAAACTTCTCCAAGAAAATAACCCAGCCCCTACCTCTTCCAAGCCTTAAATCCTAGCCTAGTGTAGATCAACCAGTGACCCAATTCGGGACTTTTTATTTCTTTTGCTTATGTTTTCAGTATTTTTATTTCTTCTTATGCTTTGTGGTAGAATCTTATCAATCATCAATGAAATTCACTGTCTTTTGCTCTAACTGTTTGTTTATATTTCTTTTAGCTTGATCTGTGATGATTAATCCATGTTTGCATTTGAAGTAGCCCTAGTGGCCATGAGTAAATCTGGTTATCTCATATTTTTTATGCAACTTTTCGATGATGCCAAAAGGGGGAAAAATATTGTGCTTTAAACAAGTGATGTTTGTTTAGACTTTGAACAATGATGTTTATAACCTAATGTACCTGGTCCTTGATGATAAGTGATAAAAAGGAAAAATGTTTCTAACATTGTGTTGATGTTGAGCTGAGTTTTGGCACGGCCTAAGTGTATGAAAAGCACTAAGTTTGTCATCATCAAAAAGGGGGAATTTGTTGGCCCAAGTAAAGGTTAGTTTTGAAGACTGACAAAGGAACTCAG
>NW_017675245.1:32775-44125 GCF_001879085.1 Nicotiana attenuata | reverse complement strand
GTTCGGGTTTTTCCTAACCCCCGTTTTCGTAAAAAGTTTTTTTGCCTTGTCCTGTGCTCATGAAAGCTGCAAAGTCAGCTAGTAGTTGTGCATTAGGTTCCTTATCTTCTCCTGCTGCCATGAATGACACTGGTGGAGAGTTGAATTGTGCATTAGCATACACTTCCCTTTGATTCTCATCTTGCAGGAGGAGTGAATAAGCAACATCCATGCTAGGTAGAGGGTTCATCATAAGAATGTTCCCTCTTGCCTGAGCATAGGTGTCATTTAGACCCATTAGGAATTGAATTAATCTCTGATCTTCCAGGGATTTTGTCAGCTTTGCCTTTCCTTCACATACACAGATACAAGAACATCATATGATAACATTCAAAGCATCTAATTCATCCCATAATCTTTTGAGCTTAGTAAAGTATCCTGCTATGTCACAGTTTCCTTGCACTAACCCTGATAATTCCTTTTGCAGGTGATATAGCTTAGCTCCATTGGATCTTCCAAACCTTTGCTCAAGACTGTCCCAAAGATCTTTAGCAGTCTTGGAGTAAATGACACTATCTGCAATGTCCTTTGAAAGGGCATTTAGGATCCAAGAAATGACCATGTCATTCACACAACTCCATTGCTCATACTCTGGGGATTTCAAATCTGGAGGTTGACAGTCTCCATTGATAAAGCCAAGCTTCTTCTTGGCTGATAGAGACAGGAGAATGGATCTTCTCCATCCTGGATACCCTCTTCCTTCAAATACAGAGTTGACTAATGTCATTCCAGGAGAGTCAGAACTGTTGAGATGATAGGGATGATTAGCATCATAGGCTACAGTTTTTGCAGCACTGCTTGCTTCAGCAGTAGCAGTTGCAGTTGTTTCAACCATTTTAGGCTACTGATTTTGAGGATGAACTTTGATGTAAAAGAATGATGGATGAACTGTTGGATCGAGCTTATTGCTCTGATACCATGAAGGATTTGAAGAGATCTAATTTTGAGAAAATATCGTATATTTTTTGTATTGATGATTTCATGTCACTGTACATTGTACTATTTATCAGCTGAAAAGGAATCTAGGAAATAACCACCTATACACTTGTCTCTATTCTATTAGCTACTCTATAACTAATCACATGCTATTTACAATAACAATAAAAGAATATATGAAATGGATAAGCTTGTAAAATGAATAAGCCTGATAAGGCTGATAGGGCTTTATCTTCAGCTGGCCCAAACAATAATAATCCGCCTAACAATAATGATCCAAAGCTGAACATTATTAGAAGCCCAATATCCGGTAAACCCAGCTGTTTGTCCAAAAAGAGATTCAGACAACATCAAATATATCGAAGACCACTTTACTCTTCATCTTCATCTCTTCTTTACTTTCTTCTTCTTTCCCTTGTATAGTTCCATGAATCATAAGATTAGGATGGGGTTTCTTCTTCTTAACAAATAGGTGGATCTAAATAGAGAAAATAATGAAGAATACGAACATTAGGTGAATGGTCAACATGTTTCAGTAACTACTAAAATAAGTCGCCAACTCTCCGCATGTGATCTTTACTTATTTAATCTGAGCTTAGTTCGAATGATTGCCATGCATACAATATATTTCTCTAACCACAAGTGGTATTCTATACTTCTTTATCAAGTTAGTTTACATTTATATTTTACACAATCAATGAAAGTCCTGACAAGAATAAGGGCATTTTTGACTTAAAGAAAATATTGCTTGAGAACAAATTTGAGTACTGTGAAAATTATAAATCTCATAAGGCAAAGGCAAATGGGACCAAAAGGCTTCAATTCCTTTTTACAAGCAAAACTGGAACTTGCTTCTACGAATAGCAAACCTATAAGGCTTCTGTTACATGTCTATAAAAAGAAAGTGCACCAATCTAAGTGGTGTTTGTTTCAAAAATTTGAAGATTTTTTGCAAAAGTTATCTTTTAACCAAAAGCGAAAAGAAAAAAAAAAGCATTTCAGATTTTCGGCTTCTATAAAAGCGGAAAACTACTAGCGCCACCTAAATTCTGCAAAATAATATCAAAAGCACGTCTTTCTTAGCTGGGGAAATCAGTCCAACTAAACAGAAGATCGAATAGCTCTTTGCTATCACCCAAATTTCGACTCCCTTTAATTCATAATTCATTTTACGAAGAAAGACTATATTTTCCTTCAGAATTTTATTTTGACGAGACTATTTTGAACTCAACATAAAGTAGATTACCATTTACCACGTACGCAAATAGGTCACTCTTTAGTCTTTACAAAGCGGGCAAATCGTAAAAAGATTAGGGCAAACGAGGTAAAGAGTGTTTTATGCCTAAATCAGTTAATCTGATTGAAACGAAAGTCACCTTGTAACTGCGGATGAGTTGTAGCTGTTTTACCGTTAGATACACTTTGCATGGTTCNGTTTCTTTGATTTCCAGGAAATGGGGGCTCCTCCAAGTGTGATGAAATAGCCACTTACAGACCTTCTGGATTCTTTACAAGAAGCCCAATCTGCATCGCAAAATGCAAGCAGAGAAAAAGATGGGGTTGCTGAAAGGAGAATACCTTGACCCGGATCTGTACTCAAATACTTCAAGACTCTCAATGCAGCAGTGAAATGGGAAACACATGGCCTCTGCATGTACTGACTGAGAGAAAGAACTGCAAAGGAGAGATCTGGTCGAGTATTTGTTAAGTAGTTCAATTTTCCAACCAAATGGCGAAAGACTGTGGGATTTGCCAAAGGTTGTCCATCATCAGAAACGAGCTTGTAGGAGGGATCCAGGGGAGAACTGACTGATTTCAAATGAGACACATCAAATTCTTGGAGCATATCTAAGGTAAACTTCCTTTGATTCACAATGAAACCTTCTTTTTCTCGCAAAATTTCCATTCCTAGAAAATAGTGTATATCCCCTAGGTTTTTGATCTTGAATTCAGTATTGAGAAAACCTTTAATGTGCTGAATTTCTTCTAGATCATTCCCTGTAAGTAGGATATCATCGACATATACTGTAGGATGGAAATTAGTTCCCCTGTACGTTTAAAGAATAAAGAATAATCATTTAATGAAGATGAATATCCTTTAAAACTTAAAGCTCCAGCAAGTCTGGCATACCATTGCCTAGAGGCTTGCTTCAAACCATATAATGACTTTCTGAGAAGGCATACATGTTTAGAACTAGGAGGTGGAACACCAGAAGGAAACTTCATGTATACTTCTTCCTGAAGGTCTCCATGCAAGAATGCATTGTTGACATCCAATTGAGAGACATTCCAATCTCTCTTGGCTGCTATAGTGAGCAGGCATCTTATAGTTGTCATTTTCACAACTGGTGAAAAAGTCTCACTATAGTCTATCCCTTCTCTTTGAACATCCCCCCTTACCACCAGCCTTGCTTTCAGTCTTTCTATCCTTCCATCAGACAGATGTTTTACCTTATATACCCATTTGCAAGGTAGAGCTCTTTTTCCTTTAGGCAATTCAACCACATCCCATGTCTTGTTGTCTTCCAGGGCCTTGATTTCTGATTCCATTGCCTTTACCCAACCTGGATGTTGACAAGCTTGAGAAAAAGTAGTAGGCTCAGTGATTGTAGAGAGGGACTGTATGATGTGTTGGTTGTTGGGTGAAAGAGAGGAAAAACAGTACTGCCTAGGGTTACATGGTTGATGGAAACAAATACCTTCCACATCTGTGAGCATGATGTTGTTGCACACATAGTCATTCAAGTAGGTTGGTTGCTTGGATACCCTTCCTGATTTTCTTACTGGTGTGTGCTGTTGAGATTCTTGGGTAGATGAGGAGAGGTGTGTTGTATCTAGAATAGGTTGAAAAAGGGGTGGACTAGAAGACTGTTGTGAGGGAGATCTTTGAATGTAGTTATGTGGAGATGAAGGTGAGGATATACTGTCAGAATTTTCAGGTTCCAAAGGAATGGGTGAGAGTGGATCTTCTGATGGTTGTGAATGTGTAGTTTCTGTGGTAAGGGTTGGATTTGAAAAAATGGGTTGTCTGGTAGACTTATTCTCAGCAAAAGGGAAATATGATTCATGAAATTTCACATCCCTTGACACAAATACCTTTCCTGTTTTCAACTCTAACAGCTTGTAGCCTTTCTGATGAATAGGATAGCCAAGTAATACACAAGCTGTTGCCCTCTCATCAAATTTCCCCCTTCCTTGTGCTAGTGTTGAAGCATAACAAAGACAACCAAAATTCCTAAAGTAATCATACTTAGGTTTCTTCTGAAATAGGACCTCATATGGTGTCTTTCCATTAAGCACACTAGAAGGCATTCTATTAATGAGATAGGTGGCAGTTAGAATGGATTCCCCCCAATACTTCATAGGCAGCTTAGACTGAAACATCAAGCCCCTTGCAATTTCCAAAAAATGCCTATGCTTTCTCTCAACAATCCCATTTTGTTGAGGAGTTGCTACACAAGACAATTGATGTAGAATTCCTTGAGAAGAAAGATAGGCTGCCTCTTGAGTTCCTTTTCCCAATTCTAAAGCATTGTCAGATCTTATGATCTTCACCTTTACATTAAATTGCCTCTCAACCATAGACAGAAAATCCTTGAGCATAGGAAAAGCATTACTTTTTGTACTTAACAAGAATGTCCATGTCCCTCTACTATAGTCATCTACTATAGTTAGAAAATATTTGAATCCATTGTAGGTGTTTGACTTATAGGGTCCCCATGTGTCAACATGAATAAGATCAAATATTTGCTTGGTCCTGATGGCACTAACAGGAAAAGGGTTTCTAGTCTGTTTAGCCCTAGGACAAACATCACAAATAAAATCAGAATCTGGTTTACAATGAAGGAAATCTAAATGTTTCATTGCTGAAAATGGGAGGTGTCCCAACCTTACATGCCAAAGCTTAAAATCACTAACAACATTAGCTTGAATTGAACTAGGAAAGGAAACTGACTTTGAAATGGAATTTCTTCCTTTTGGAATAGAAAATACATCATTACTAAAGAAGACTTTAGACTTGACACTATTTGGTTCCAATAGATAGAGCCCTTCTCTAACTTCACCAATAGCTTGAGGACTCTTCATTGAAAGGCCCTGCAACACACACTCAACTGATGTGAACAATACATCATATTTGAATTGAATACAAAATCTATTAACTGACAATAGATTATACTTGAACTCTGGAACATGTAATACATTGTTCAGAGTGTGACCTGGCAGTATAGTGATGCTTCCTATGTGAGTGACAATTACCTTGAATGAATTAGGCAAACTGATGTTTAAAGGGACAGGAAGAGGAGTTAAAAATAAGAAAGAATTTGGGTCAAAACACATGTGCTCTGAGGCACCTGAATCAATGATCCAAGTATCTGATTTTAGAGTAGTGAAAACTGAACTTGAATATTTTAAAATTGTACCAGCAACTGCATTGGCATTGATTCCATTGTTTCCTCCCTGTGTTAGCTTTGCTTGCTTGTACATCTGCATCATTTCAGCTATCTGTTCTTTGCTTAGCTGCTGTCCAAAATTGTTGTTGTGCTCATTGCTTTGTCCTGCTGACCCTTCATGTTCATCATGTGTCAGTACTGCATTCCCTTTGATTTGATTCTGGTACCCCTTCTGATTTGTAAACTCAAAATCTTCTAGGAATCCAATGATCCTGTAACAGTCTTCTTGAGAATGACCTGTTTTTCCACAATAGGAACAGGTCACATTTGGGTTGTATTTCTTCCTCCCTTTGAATTTCTGCTGAGACTTGGGGAACCTCTGTACTGTGTTGTTGAACTTAGACCCTATGCCTCCTCCTCTTTGTGATTGGTTTCTGCTTCTTTGAAAATTCTTCCCTGGTCCTATGCTCATGAAGGCTGCAAAGTCAGCTAGTAGTTGTGCATTAGGTTGCTTATCTTCTCCTGCTGCCATGAATGACACTGGTTGACTGTTGAATTGTGCATTAGCATACACTTCCCTTTGATTCTCATCTTGCAGGAGGAGTGAATAAGCAACATCCATGCTAGGTAGGGGGTTCATCATAAGAATGTTCCCTCTTGCCTGAGCATAGGTGTCATTTAGACCCATTAGGAATTGAATTAATCTCTGATCTTCCAAGGATTTTGTTAGCTTTGCCTTTCCTTCACATACACAGATGCAAGAACAACATATGATGACATTCAAAGCATCCAATTTATCCCATAATCTTTTGAGCTTAGTAAAATATCCTGCTATGTCACAGTTTCCTTGCGCTAACCCTGATAATTCCTTTTGCAGGTGATACAACTTAGCTCCATTGGATCTTCCAAACCTTTGCTCAAGACTGTCCCAAAGATCTTTTGCAGTTTTGGAGTAAATGACACTATCTGCTATGTCCTTTGAAAGGGCATTTAGGATCCAAGAGATGACCATGTCATTCACGCAACTCCATTGCTCATAGTCTGGGGATTTCAAATCTGGAGGTTGACAGCCTCCATTGATGAAGCCAAGCTTCTTCTTGGCTGAAAGAGACAGGAGGATGGATCTTCTCCATCCTGGATACCCTCTACCTTCAAAAACAGAGTTGACTAATGTCATTCCAGGAGAGTCAGAATTATTGAGATGGTAGGGATGATTAGCATCATAGGCTACAGTTTTCGCAACACTGCTTGCCTCAGCAGTAGCTTCTGCAGTTGTTTCAACCATTTTAGGCTATTGATTTTGAGGATGAACTTTGATGTAAAAGAATGATGGATGGACTGTTGGATCGAGCTTATTGCTCTGATACCATGAAAGATTTGAAGAGATTTAATTTTGAGAAAATATCCTGTATTTTCTGTATTGAATCCATATCTCACTGTACATTGTACTATTTAACAGCTGAAAGGGAATCTAAGGAAAATAACCACCTATACACTTGTCTCTATTCTATTAGCTACCCTATAACTAATCACATGCTATTTACAATAACAATAAAAGAATATATGAAGTGGATAAACTTGTAAAAGAAAATGAATAAGCCTGTCTTCAGCTTGCCCAAACGACAATATCTTCAGCTGGCCCAAACAATAATAACCCTTCTAATAATAATGATCCAAAACTGAATCTTATTAGAAGCCCAATATCCGGTAGGCCCAGTTGCTTGTCCAAAGAGGGATTCAGACAACATCAGAAGTATCGAAAAACACTTTACTCTTCATCTTCATCTCCTCTTTACTCTTCTCCATCATCTTCTTCCTTTCTTCCTCTTTCCCTTGTATAGTTCCATGGACCACAAGATTAGTATGTGGTTTCTTCATCTTAACATTTAAAGGGAAATAAAATGGGGCCGAAGAACATAATATGCAAAAACATTTGGACACATGGTGTTACTCAGAAATATTCACTTTTCAATATGTATGAAAATAAATAAAAGATTTAATTTTTGTGAATCTCTTTCAAGGTTTGAATATTGTTACATCTAACAGAGGAAATAAGGGTTCATAAACAGTCTCGATATGAGAAAAGGGGAACGACCATTACCTACAGTCAGATAGTCACCAATAATCTCCACAAGAACAACAGCCATCTTTGAAGTGATGAAACCTACTGGCATCCCGTACAATAATTTCTCGCTTTTTGATCTTGGAAATGTACTTAATAGCCACATGGCAATCGCCACAAATTCGTAAATTCTTCATTATCCTAATTGGAAAACTCTCAGGGGTGTTCATTAGAGCAAAAGCAATTGCTAATTTTTCACTGTGATGGACCAAGTTGTGCTCTTTTTCCTCTAAATCCATATCATGCAAAACGGACCCTGTATCAGGAACATAGCCCTCTAACTTCAGTTCTGCAATCAATTCCTTTAAGTATACATCAACCTCTTCCGACTGTGGATGAGATTTATCACCTATAATAAAGTGATGAACCTGGTTCTTCAACTCCAGCCAGCTTATTCCTGGTTCTTTCTTTACTCCCCTATCCCTCATTGATTTCCTAACTTCAGAAACATACTTCCACCTTTTAGCAGATGCATGAACATTAGCAAGGAGCACATATGAAGCCGAATCCTGAGGATCAATCCTCAAAACTTCTTCAGCTATACTCCTAGCCATATCGGCATTTTTATGAACTTTACAGGCCGATAGCAACGTCTTCCACATGACAGCATCAGGCTTCACAGGCATAGATCTAATAAGAGCTTCAGCCTCCTGCAAACGGCCTGCTCTTCCTAGGAGATCAACCACACATGTATAGTGCACCAGTTGAGGTTCCACATTGTACTTTTCCACCATACAGTTGAAAAATTCAAGCCCTTCGTCCTTCATCCCACTATGACTACAGGCATAGAGCAAACTCAAGAAAGTCACATCATTAGGTACCAGTCCTTCCTGCTCCATACGATGAAACAACCCAACCGCGTTCTTTCCTCTCCCATGAAACCCATAAGCAGAAATCATAGCACTCCATAAAACAATATCAGCTTCCTCCCTTTCCTCAAAAATCTTCTCAGCTTCATCTATACACCCACATTTTGAATACATGCTAATCAAGGAACTAACAACTGCAACGACAGAAATTGCTCCAGTTTTTATAACCTCAGAATGAATCTGCTGTCCCTGTCCTATCGTAGCCAGCTCCGAACACGAGCTGATCACACTAACAAAAGTTATCTTATCCGGTCTAAACCCAGCGATTTTCATCAAATTATACAGCTCCAATGTACCCTCAAAACATCCATTCTGAGCCTTACCAGCAATAAGGGTATTCCAAGCCGCGACAGTTGGAGCTGGCATTGACTTGATCACAATCTCTCCTTCACTTAACCTACCGGACTTCATATACATATGCGCCAACGAACTTGCAACAACCAGATGGTTCTCTAATCCCAATTTCAACACACAACCATGAACCTGCCTGCCCTTATTCACATCCTTCAAGCCAGCACAACCTCTTAAAACACTTGCAAGAGTAAATGCATCAGGCAAGTAACCCAGTCCATGCATTTGTGAAAACAAACTCAATGCCTTCTCATTGAACTCAAACTGAGTCAACCCAGTAATCATTGCATTCCAAGAAGCCAAATTTCTCTCACCCATTTCATCAAACAGCTTAGAGGCACTATCCAAATCGCCAATATGTACATACCCACCAATCAAAATGTTAAAAGACATGACATTTCTTTTAGGCAATTTATCAAACAGTGAAACCGCAGTATCTAGCTGACCCAACTTAGAGTAAGCATTAAGGAGGTGGTTGGAAACAAATTTGTCTTTGAAACAGCCAGAGGTTAGTATGAGAGAATGCAGCTGTTTGGTGAGGGAAACAGATTTTTTTTGGATGCATGATTGTAGAAGGTAAGAGAAATGAGATGGGTTGTCCCATATTAGGAAAGAGAACTTATTGAAAGCTTCTTTTAAGTAACCTTGAGAACATAGGATTGAAAACTCAGTGGAGGCTGTCGAGAACGGCCGAGAGTTTGATGAACGGAGGGGAAGGAAACTCAGAGGTCTTAGACAAGACTGTCCCATTCCTTTAAAAGTTCAAGTTGGTCGTTGCCTTTTATTTTGTCCTCTCATTTTATGTGTCTTGGTTTGGAATCCTCTAATTTTAAATTAAAGGTGCATATACTATACTATTAAAAATTCTTTTACGTTATTGTGATCTTAGAGCTTTACATGGTCGTTTATTATTGTATCGTAGGTCGGTAGTTAAATTTTATTGTATTGTGTCATTATATTTGTTGTTACGTAATGATGAAAAGATCCATTTTATATAACGACTGATTTAGTGAGGTTACGTTCAGAGGCGGACCCAGGATTTCAAGCTTATGGGTTAATATTCTAATCGTTTTAAGTTACTGGGTTCAAAATTAATAATTTATGCATATTCAATGAATTTTTTAAGATAAACAGGGTTTGAACTAAAGTTACCCGATTCGGTCGAACCCGCACTCAGCACTCTAGCTCCGTCCCGGTTTGCGTCACCTTATTTCTCTTCCCAGTCTGCACCATGTGTCTGGTTCGTGTTTTGATTCTGCCTTTTCCTACATGTTGTAACATTTTCCTATATAATTTGAGATCACAACCATCTAACACGACTATGAACTCATCGTGTACTAGCGTCATGGTTTCTTCTTTTTTCTTTTCTTTTTACTTTGTGTAATGATTAATATTTTGTCATAGTTAGTTTTTTTTTTATCTTCTTATTATGAATCCATGTGATAACTTTTGCATGTAGAATTCGGTCACACTCGCATAATAAAACAAAGCAAATATAATATCTGAATGCTGGTGGATGATAACATGAATCGATAATATATAAACGTTATGTAATCTTTCATTATGAGTACTTGCTTGAATATAATAACTCGATATTTGTACAAGGCATAATTGGCTGGTGATAAATTACGAAAAAGAAGTCTAAAACTATCTTATTAAAAACTGTTGATAAACTTAATATTTATAACAGTTAAGGTCATATTAGTAAATACAATACATTCAAATCAAACAATGAAGATGTTACCACATCAAAGAATACAATCTACCCAAATGTTATTTTCACATAACAATGTACTATAATACAATCTACCCAAATGTTTAATGTAACACTCCTTAAATCTATAAACGTTTCAAGACACACTCAATATAGAATTTAATTTATTTTATCTTATCTTGAGTACATAAAAAATTATACTTCTATTACGGACTTAAACCCTTGTGATTGACTTTTGATTTATTTCTTATTTATAAATAATTGGATATACAACTAGGAGAATATTATTAATTACTAAAGTGGGTATCATTAAATACTTGTTAAGTAAGAAAAAATAAAAAAAATAAAGCAAGACACTTAAAAAATTGGGCTTAAAGCCCATTGAATTGTCCGATCTATTGTAAAAAGCAAAGGGAAATTTTCATAAAGCACAATCTTTTAGTATTAATTAGCCATCTATAGATACCATTTGCTATATTACAGATTATAGATACCTTTTCTGTGGTTATAAGATGTATTTGATGTATTTAAGCTATGTATTCATAGATACAGTAGCAAAAATAGGCGTGAATCAGGGAAGTCCAGTGTTGGCCCAAGTTCAGGTGAAGTTTTGAAGAATGACAAATGAACTCAGCCATGGACCAGGTCCATCATGTGAGACACAGTGTTTATCAACCTATACATGTGAGGTACACGTGAAGGAGATAAGTCTCAAGGATAAAGCAGCAATATCTCCTGAACTGATCGAAAAGGTTGCATATTGGATGAGGAAAGAAAGTATCCTCATGGGAAGAGGACACAATCCGGATAAAGGATAGGGTTGGAGTTTGTATTGTTCAAGGACTCAACTTTGATGGAAGATCAGCAATTGAGTCTCAATCAAACTCTGATTACTAACTCATTAAATAACAGTAATTGTTCTCTTTTA
>NW_017675245.1:0-27941 GCF_001879085.1 Nicotiana attenuata | reverse complement strand
AAAAATCCTCTCTAGTTCTGATTATCTTTTTCTCTCCAAAATTCCCAAATCTTCTCCAGAAATAATTCTCCATGACTAATCCCCAAGATAATCCTGGAACTCCCCCACCAGTATCCCCTTCTAATACATCCTCATCTACACCCCCTAGTGAAACCCCAAAACCAAGGTTCCGCCGGCAGAAAATGTTAGCTAGAAAAACTGTAGCTTCTGGTTCTTTGAGAAAAGCTCTAAATGAGAAATTGAGGGCTAGCCAGAAGAAGGAAAGTTCTGCTAAACAATCTGACTCCAGCTCTGAGTCTGAAGCTTTTATCTCTGCCAGCAAAGGTGAAGAACATGGTTCCTCTGACACTGACAAGAATCACGAAACCCCTGGTGAGGTAAATACTTGTTTGGTATTTTCTGATATGGTTGAAAATGTAGATAATACGTTTGTTTTGGTTGGTTCTGTGAAAGATGTAAAGGGGCTGAGTCAAGTAGGAAGGGAAGTAAAAAGAAAGAAAAAGTTCTTGCTATCTGTGGAGGTGTGGAGGAGAGTGGCAACAAGTCAGGGGGAAGTGGTTCTGGGGAAGCTGCTGAAGGTCTAGTTCATCTGAGCAAGCAACAGGATGAACCAGGTTCATCTGTTAAGGAAACCCTAGCTGACATTCTGAAAAAGGTTGGAGCCAGCTATGATCCAAAGAAGCGCAAAGCTTCCTCACAAAAGGCTCCAACTGCTTCCAAGCCAACAAAGAAAAGTAAAGTGTCATCTCCAAAGCCTACTGTCCCTTCAGTACCAAAGGGAAGAGCTACCAGGAGCAGGGTCAAACAAAGTGAAGCAGAATTGCAGAAAGCTCTGGAAGAGAGCAGGAAGAAAAAGAGGGAAAAAGGAAAGGCTAAGGTTGTGGAGAGTGTTGAGATTGCAGAAGAAGAAGAAGAGGAGATGGACCTGGTCCATCAAGAAAGAGGAACAACTGAAGAAGTTCCTACTCCCAAACCAAAAAGATCCAAGACTTCTTCCAAGAAGTCTTCCTCTTCACCTGTATCTGCTGAACACTCCTTAGCCAAAAGAACCAGATCTGCAGTGAAAGGGAAACAGGTAAAAATTACTGAAGAAGAAGAAGAATGGAGTGGAGAAGAAGAAGAGGTGGAGTCTGAGAAAGAACATGATAGGTTTGCCATCTTTGGAAGGAGAAAAATTTTGAAAGGCAGGTAGTTGAAAGACCTGGATGAGCCAGGAATGAGAAGATTGGTGGATACCCTAGCTGCACAAGGGTGGAAGGACATGGTCCTTGAAATGGATGGGAGGCTGGCCAGGAAAGAGCTGATTGAGTTCATGGCCAATGCCACTGTGAAAAATGGGGTAGTCTCCAGCATGGTGAAGGGTGTAAAAGTAGAGTTTGATGCAATCAAACTGGGTGAGATTCCGGACATACCAAGTGAAGGGTATGATGACTATACAAGGCAGAGGTGGCCATGTCTGGAATCTCTCCCCACTGCTCTTTAAATTACTAGAAATTTCTGTGATGCTGCAAATGTTGAAGATGTACCTGAAGCCAGATTTGTTCAGAAGTGTAACACCCCTTACATTCGGACTAGGTATGGATATGTTAAATGGGTATTAATTTGATATTTTAGACATATGAAGTCCTAGCGGGATGATTGTGGGTGAAAATAGTTGTTTCAAAATCAAGATGGAAAGTGAGGTGCATAAGATTTGACAAAATCGACTAAGTTTGCAGAAGGTCTGTATTCCATCAGCGTTTAGTGAAAATTTGTAAGGAATTTGAGAAAACATAAAGCATGAAAGTTTTAGGCCTTTGAAATAGCTTTCTAACGATATATTATGGAGCCCGAACAGATCTCTGTGCAAAAAGTTATGTGCATTTTACAGAACAGTACGCGTATGAGCGGACACTCGCGCGAACAAGCCTCCAGGCGCGCGAACTCGTGCGTGGGAGGCAGTGTTACTGCCGTTGAGCGCGAACTCTCGCGCTAACAGGCCTCCAGGTGCGCGAACTCGCACGTGGGGGGTCGTTTTAAAGCTATATTTCGTCCCCCACAGCCCCAAAACATAAAAACTTGCTCTAGAAAGGGGAACTCTCAAAAACCTAACTCCTTAAGGGTCCTTCCACCACCCAAGGTAAGTTCTAATGGTGATTTTAAGTTATTTTCAATTTTCCAACATCTTATTAACATGGGTAAACCCTCCATATCATTAGATATTCGATTGGGACACCATTGTTGAGAGAAGAAACCCTAGAACTCGAATTCAAGAAGATTGAACGTCAAAAAGGTAATATCTTCACCCTCTAATTAATTCTAACATTGGTTTAATGATTATAAACCCTAGTTCATGAGATATGAGTTGATGGGTTTGATAGAAAAGCATGAAAAATTATAGGAATGGGTTGTTGATTGTTGATTGTTGATTATTGATTAAAGATATTGTTTATCTTATGGGTGATAAAGAAGGGTATTGAACATAGCAATTTGATGCTTTAGAATTTATCTAGGAAAAAGAGAATGGGTCATTGGGTGTAGAGACACCATTAATAAGGACTATAAAGCTTTATTTTCACCAAGTGTTTGATAAGATGCTTAAGTGACCAAAACATGAGAATCATTGCTAATATGGAATCCCTTTGACTTGTATTGATTTAGATTAATGTTGAAAGGGGTTGACAAACGTTGTATTATGCTCAAGAGTAGGAAGTTAAGGTATGTGAGGCTAACTCTCTATGTTTGGGAATTTTAATGATTCTCCCTACACTACGTTTCTTTTACAACGTATCAATTGCCTCAGAAATACAGTTAAGCCTAGTTCCTTGAATAGTTGTAGAACTTCTATTCCCTAGCTTCATAACTCGTTCATGACTTTCATTCTGAACGTTGTGAGCTCAGTTCGTATTCAATATAGACTTGGGTTTGATTCCCCGAAGTCTCAGTATAGCTTACTCAGCATGTCATAAACAGTTGCAGTTTCAGTGTTCATAACCAGTTCAAGAATACATGTCTCATTCCAGTCCTATTCAGTATTCCAGTATTATGTAACTCAGTAGAATTCAGTATTCCAGTATTATGTAACTCAGTATGATTCAGTATTCCAGTATAATGTAACTCAGTGTGATCCAGTATTCCAGTATCATATAACTCAGCGTGATTCAGTATTTCACTATTATGTATTGCAGTATGATTCTCAGTTCCTGATTTTAAATCCCTGAATGTTGAACACCTATATTTGGGCCTGAGGCCGCAGCTAATGCTTTATGCATCTTTGGGCCTGAGGCCGCAGCTAATGCTTTATGTATCTTTGGGCCTGAGGCCGCAGCTAATGCTTTATGCATCTTTGGGCCTGAGGTTTATGCTTTATGCATCTTTGGGCCTGAGGTTTATGCTTTATGCATTTTGGACCTGAGGTCGCAGTTATGTATACGAGGCCCGAGGCCGCAGCTTGTGCACATATATATATATTGGGCCTGAGGCCGCAGTTTAATATTCAGATAAACAAGTTGTTCATCATTCAGAAGAGGGAGTATTCATATCCTTACTTCCTTTATTCAGTTCAGTTATCAGTTATCTTTTCAGTTATCAGTTCAGTTATCAGTTATCGGTTATCAGTTCAGTTATCAGTTATCAGTTATCTTTTCAGTTATCTGTTCAGTTACCAGTTCTCACTTCAGTTTCAGTTTCAATAGTTATCATTTCAGTTATCAGCTTAGTTTCAGTTTCAGCATTTATAATTCTTTCTTTCAGTTGCTTTACATACCAGTACAATTCAAATGTACTGACGTCCCTTTTTGCCCGGGGCCTGCATCTCACAATGCAGGTAATGATTAACAGGTTGATGGTTCAGAGCGCTAGGATTCTCGTACCAGCTAATTTGGTGATCCCCAGTTCTTTCGGGGCATTATCATTACCTTACAGTTTTCAGTACTTAAAGGCAGTCAGTATTTTCAGTATATTATTAGAGGCTTCATAGACTAGAGTAACAGTTAGACAGAGTCACAGACTTTTCATATTAAGCCATGTTGGCTACAAATATGTTTCAGAATTGTATTAGTATTTTCGCACTTTGATTTATATCATCCACAATTTTCAGTATATCAGCATGTGTTAGTTTATCTTCTGCATTCAGTATGTTATGATACCACATGTTGATTCAGCCAGCCAGTTGGTTCGCTCGGTCATATGTAGTCGGGCGCCGAGTGCCGTGTTACGTCCAGGCCCAGGTTCGAGGCATGACAAGAAGAGTGAGATGAGACCTGAGCACAAGGTCTTATTTGAATTTGTGAACAAGTGCCTGCTGCCTAGATAGGAGAAGAGGCATACTGCCAACTATATGGACCTGGTTCTTATGGAGTGCCTTGAGAGTGGAAAGCAGATAAATTGGCCTGCTTTTATTGTTAAACTACTGGACAGGGTCATTAATGGATCCAAGGCACATGCAGCTCCATATGGGTTCATACTCACAACTGTGCTGGACAGGCTATGGGTTCCTTTGAAGAAATGGGAGATGGCATCAAGCAAGGAGCATTTTGGTGTTAGGACCTTATTGGCTTGTGACTATCCTATCAATGCCACCCCAGTTGAACCCGGTTCATCTCTGAAGACACCAGTGAATAGCAAGGTTAGGGATTTGGTTCAAGAGTGTGGAACTAAGGATGCTGAAATTTCTAGGCTTCAGGCTCGTGTTGCTGATTTGGAAGCTGAAAGAGATGGCCTTCGAGCTGAGCTAGCAAAAGAAAAGGAGAAAAGTGAAGGAATGCTTAAGAATATGCTCAACCTTCTCCAAACCGAGCCCTCTAGTTCCTCCAAGCCTTAGGTCTTCCAGTTCTTGTTTTTGAACCTATCTAGAACCTCCTGTGACCCAGATTCGGGACTTTTTCTGTTTTTGTTGCTCATGTTTGGAAGTTTTTCTTTCTCTTTGTGGTCTGTCTGTGGAAACATATCCTAATCAATGACAATTTGCTTTTTCTCTTGTTCTATGAAGATTCTAATCTTAATAGTTAATTTTGTTTGTTGGTTGTTGACTAATTGACCATGTTTTCACTTGCAGTTGCCCCAATGACTATGAGTAATTATTAAAATCTGGGATTCACATTATTTGCAACTTTTCGATAATGCCAAAAGGGGGAAGAGATATTGTGCTTTACTTGTTATTCTGAATAATGTGATATTTATAACCTGATTAAACCTGGTCCTTGATGATAAGTTAAAATTTTTAAGTTAAAGTGTTGATGATTAAGCTGAGTTCCACAGGTTCTCTGATCAGTAAAAGCACAGAGTTTGTCATCATCAAAAAGGAGGAATTTGTTGGCCCAAGTTCAGGTGAAGTTTTGAAGAATGACAAATGAACTCAGTCATGGACCAGGTCCATCATGTGAGACACAGTGTTTATCAACCTATACATGTGAGATACACGTGAAGGAGATAAGTCTCAAGGATAAAGCAGCAATATCTCCTGAACTGATCGAAAAGGTTGCACATTGGATGAGGAAAGAAAGTATCCTCATGGGAAGAGGACACAATCCGGATAAAGGATAGGGTTGGAGTTTGTATTGTTCAAGGACTCAACTTTGATGGAAGATCAACAATTGAGTCTCAATCAAACTCTGATTACTAACTCATTAAATAACAGTAATTGTTCTCTTTTACAGGCATTGCACAAACGCAGAAGTGAAACTAAATTGAGAGCAAAAGAGCGAGGCAATTTTGCAAGCAATTTATGTGAGATTCAAGTGTGCATTCCTGAAGCTACTTGGACAAGATAGAAGAACCAATTCCATTGTGTTTATTCTTATTCTAGTTCAATTGTAGTAGGTGGTTTAAAGTTGTACCTTTCCAGCTTTTGTAGAAGCAATTGTAATCGGTACTTTGAGTATTCAAGTTATAGGCTAACTTGAAGGTGTCGCAACAGTTGAGGCTGTGTGCCACACTGGGATTAGAGTTTAATCCTTAGGTTTACAAGAGTTTTGTAAATGCTGTTTTGGCTCAGTAATTTTAGTGGAAGTTTGGGAAAATCCTACTGAGTAGTAGGTCGTGGTTTTTTCACCTTTTGAGCCAGGTGTTTTCCACGTAAAAATCTCTGTGTTCTTTATTTTATGCACTCTTCATTCCACAAACAGTAATAGTAAGTACACCTAGAAGAACCAGGTTCTTCTAAAGCGAAATGGGTACCACACAAATCACCCCCCCTCTTGTGTGGTATTGACGTTTAGAACATCATCCAGCTATTCAGTTGTTGTATTCGAGTGTATTCGACTGTATTCATCGCGTGAAACATGGGATTACAGCTGGACAGATTACTGTATTCGACTGTATTCACGGCATGAAACAGGGGATTACACTGTTTTTAAACGGAAAGTGTATCAATTAACATAATAGACTCCTAATATAACTCAACAAACTCAATTATAACACACAAAATTTGTATTTTCGGTTATAAAAAAGATTCTCAACTGAAAAATACCCCAAAAACATAGCAATCTTCAGAGAAATTATATAATACATCTGAATACATAAATTATATTAATTAAAAAAATATATGAATACATTCATGGCATATAGCGAGACAGTGAATACAATGAAATAGCTCTTAGGTTCTCTGTCAGTAGAGTGATTGCCAAAACCTAGGTATATTTTCGGAGAATAATAAGAAGAGACATACATAGAATACAACGGGATACATTGAAAAACAATGAAAAAAAGAAGACAGTGAATACAATAAAATACACGGAATACAACGAGATACATTGAATTATAATTGGAAAAAAGACAATGAATACAATGAAATACATGAAAAAACAGCGCGATACGCTGAAAATACATTGAAATATATTAGCAAAAAATCAAGTTGCTCAGCCCCAAACTCCGTCGTCTTTGCTCAAGAACAAACCCTAATTTCCGCCTTGTAGCCAAATAGAGCTTCTTCCGATAGTCGGCGAGTGCCGTACGGCGTCGGACGGCTTCTTCTTCGGTAGACATATCGAAATTTGCTCAAAGATCTGTGGAAACTACTTTCTGATATCGATAATGAACAACCTCTCAACTTGCAAACGTGTCGTTGTCTTCCTTAACCAACCAGTATGGACAATCCTGAACCTTCTTCTTCCACAAACCCAACTTCAAACTATAAACCATTGTAACAGTAACTAAGGAACTACCAGAGAAGTGATAAAATTGGGCTATTTTAACGACCTTATAATCATTAGCAGAAGTATCATACCCAAAACCACCACAAATTTGGCTCAAACGTGCAACCTCTCTCGGTTCATGATTCTGTGGAGGGTTAACGTGACAAACCGGCAGTTTCCGGAACATTTTAGTGGATGGATTCCACACACCGTTGTCACTCAAGTTGTTGGATTTTTTCAGTTGAGAAGATGCCGTTAGAAGGAGGAGGAGAGCGGAAATTTTAATGGGATGGGAAAGAGAATGGGATGTATCAAAATAGAGAGAAAGAAAATAGTGTAACTGAATAGTGTATTTAGTGGTTTAGGGCTAGGATGTAACCAAAATTAAATATTTCGCTATAAACCTTAAAAGGTATCCATAGAATATAATTTTTTTAAATGGTATTTATTTAAAATAAATAAGGTGTTAACCTTTGCTATAGGAGGTAAAAATTTCAAAAGCAAAAGGCTTAAAGCATTAAGCCTTGGAGGGAAAATTCCAAAGAAATCAAAGCAGCAGACTTCTACGGACAAGATGAAAAATTCTAGGTTTCTTTATAAATCACTAGTTCTTGAACTTAGGTATATACAATTTCTTATTTTCAATTATCCTACAATATAAGAACTGGATAGTTAATTCCATTCTTTCTTTGTATCTACGGTAAGTTCAATATTTAGGTGTGAAACTTTGAAATTAATTAAAATATACTGGTTATTGTAGAATTGATTGTTTGGCGTGTATAAATTGGACTGGAGCCTACGTATTGGCTCGAGGAGTTTTGAGGTGAGTGGATATAACCCTTCACTAAAGTGGTTCTACTCACAGAAACATGCCTACAAAGTGTTTAATAAAATGCTTTAAAGAGTTGACATGTGCCTAATTGGAACGAGTGAGTACATGTTGACTAAGTATATTCTAGTTAAAGCTCATATATTTCACTCGAGAAGTATAAGCGTCTATTTTCATATTTTTATGCCTTAATACATGAACTTACATGTTAAAGTTTCAAGAATTGATAGAACTTTTAAAAATATTTTGAGTAATTTTATTTCATGCTTATGCTATGTATACACTTAAGAATATTATTATGAATATTGATAGATCACTTTCAAATAAGATTTAGACTTGAAACGTCACAAGAAGAAGTATTTGAAAGAAAAAATTTTTGGGAGTATCATCTATTCTGAGAAGGGGTCATCGTTTAGGCCGAGCCAAGGCGTTGACTTCCTGAAACTACTTATGCCAAAGTAGGGAGCACACAAGGCGGGGGTCTCATTACTGAGAATTTGTAGCCAGGCTAAGCTATGATACAAGAGCACTGAGAACCATGAAGCGAGTGACACCTCGTGGATTGGGCCTATTCGATTAGGTTGGGATCGAACCCGTGCCGATCACATGGTGACTAAGACAGAAATAAGATAGGATAGTTGGAACTCCCGAAACATAAAGTGAAGTATTTTTTTTAGATGAGAAAGAAAAAGAAAAGAATTTCTTGTAAAATAATCATAAACTGTTGTTATGCAATTATTTTAAAATTGCTCTTAGAAGCTTTATGTATTCCATGCATTTCGAATCTTTGTTTGTAATGTATATTTTATTAAAGTTTCATTCCCTGCTTTAGTGGCGGGTCATTGTGACTCACTGAGTACAATGGATGGTATTGACATTCTCTTTTGGGAACATGCATTGGTCTGCGGTACAACGTAGGAGCCGATTTTTTAGGCGAGCAGGCTATAGGTTAGGACTTCCCTCACTTCCAGTGCAATTGGTGAGCTCTGCTTTTATTTGTGGAGTATTCCTTTGAGTCATCATTATTTAGCTATTTCTTTGTTTACTTGGAGAACTAGCTAGGAAATCTCATGTCTTGAGCACTGCGTCAGTTTATCAGTAGAGGCTTCATAGACACAGTCAGTGGGTTAAGATTCAGGTGTTTTTGATAGTAACTTGATAGTATTTCAGTAGTTACCACAAATAAAGTTTTGGAGTTGGTTTATTTAAGATATTCAGATTAATTAAAAGTATTTGATTAAAGTATTGCCTTGTTGCATATAAAGTTCGAAATTATAATAGTTCTGATAAGCGCAGTTGGTTCGTTCGATCAAATTTAGCGATCAGGTGCCGGTCACGGCTTGTTCAGAAAATGGGTCGTGACATTTAATGTCATTTTCAAGACGAAAAAGATGCCCAAAGATTGGAGGTGGAGTTTGATGATTCTGTTGTACAAAAATAAAAGTGATATCTGGAACTGCAATAACTATAGGGGTATCAAGCTACAGAGTTCCATTATGAAAGTTTGGGAGAGGATGATGGAGAGGAGAGTGAGGAGAAGTGTGTCTATTTTTGAGAATCAATTCGGATTTATGGAGGGGTAGTCAACTACCGAAGCCATTCACCTTGTGCGGAGGTTAGTGGAGCAGTATCATGAGAGGAAAAAAGACTTGCATATGGTGTTCATTGATCTAGAGAAAGCCTACAACAAAGTTCCAAAGGAGGTTTTATAGAGATGTTTGGAGGTTAGCAGTGTTCCGATAGCGTACATCAGGGTGATTAAGGATATGTACGAGATGAGCTAAGACTCGAGTGAGGACTGCAGGTGGTGACTTAGAGCATTTTTCAGTGGAGATGGGGTTACATCAGGGATCGACTCTTAGCCCGTTTTTGTTTGCCTTGGCATTGGATGTGCTGAAGCGAAGCATACAAGGGGAGGTGCTATGGTGTATGCTTTTTGTTGATGACATAGAACTGATTGACGAGAAGCAAGGCGAGGTTAATGCTAGGTTGGAGGTTTGGAGACAGACGCTGGAATCTAAAGGTTTTAAGTTTAGCAAGTCGAAAATAGAGTACTTGGAGTGCAAGTTCGGTGATGGAATGCCGAAGCAAAAGTGAAAGTGAAGATTGATACACAAGTCATCCCCAGAAAAGATAGTTTCAAGGATCTGGGGTCTGTAATCCAAGGCAACAGGGAGATTGACGATTATGTTACTCATCAGATTGGTGCAGCGTAGATGAAATGGAGGCTCTCTTCTGGGGTTCTGTATGATAAGAATGTGCCAACAAGACTTAAAGGCAAGTTCTACAGAGTGGTGGTTAAACTCACTATGTTGTATGGAGTAGGGTGTTGGTCAGTCAAGAAGTCCCATGTCCAGAAGATGAAGGTAGCTAAGATGAGGATGTTGCGATGGATGTGTGGGTATACCAGAAAAGACAAGGTCAGGAACAAAGTTATTAGGGAAAAGTTGGTGTTGCCTTGGTGGAGGACAAGTTGCAGGAATCGAGGCTGAGATGGTTCGGGCACGTGCAGAGGAGAGACATAGATGCCCCGGTTAGGAGGTGTAAGAGGTTGACCATGGCAGGTCTAATGAAGGGTAGGGGTAGGCTAAGAAGTATTGGGGTGAGGTGATTAGGCAGGACATGCTATTGCTCCAGCTTATCGAGGACATGACCCTTGATAGGAACGGGTCGAGATCAAGAATTAGGGTAGAAGAATGACAGGTAGTCACTAGTGTCTCTTAGTCTTACCAGTATTACTAGTACTATTTTTGTGTTTTTTATTTATTCCTGGTTCTTTATTATTACATGTTATGCCATTTGCTTCTATTGCACTGGTTTTGCTACTATTTGTTACATTTTTTCTACTGTTCCTTGAGCCGAGGATCTACGGAAACAGCCTCTCCGCCTTAACAAGGTAGGGGTAAGGTTTGCGTACACACTACCCTCCGCAGACCCCACTAGTAGGATTACACCGGGTTTGTTGTTGTTGTTGTTGTAATATAATATATTGTGAAACAATGAGAAAAATCATCCAAACAGGCTGTTAAATGTGTCATGTCACCCAATAAAATTATCATTAGGGGGTAAAATGAGAATGTTGAAATTAAAATGTTAGTAAGTTTAAAAATGTTCGGCATTTGATTTGAAGCAGACTAAAAAGGAAAGTAGGGTATATAAATTAAAATGGGGGAGTATATCTTATTCAGGAAACGTTGTTGACAGCCACATTTTGCTTTATTCTGTAATACGCTCAAAATAGTCTCTTTCTTTGAATTCCTATTACTTAATTAATTAAGTCAAAATACTGGTAACCTTAGTGAAGTAATTTCTCCAAGGTCACTTATCTCTGTCCGAAAATGGAATGAGAAAAAAATCAAGTTTATTCCTAGTTTCCTCCTTGAATGTAGTAAATTATACATAGCTGAAGTAAGTGAACTTGGGAACATAGTTTCACAGTAACAAACAACCACATTATGCTGAGAGAATCTATGGACAAAATCTCGTTTGTATTGTCATATCGTTATGCGAGAGGATTGTGATAGAGGAGTTTGAGACCTGAAAAGTGCTTAAAGCAGGAAATGAAACAACTCATCCCACATCTCGGAGAAAAGCATTACAAATTTACAATCAAGAAACTACTAGTTCTATTTCAAATGCAGAAACTGCTTACAACACACATGCATAAAATACTTTTTTGATAACCTATCTCAAACTATTGTATATACCCTGAATCAATCAGGTGGATGAGTATATTGTACAAATTGAAGCATATGTTCATGTTATTATACAGTTGCTGGGGTAGGTACAACAGGTGCAACTCGGTTTTCAGCAGGAATTTCAACAAATTCTGAGAGAATAGCACGGAATTCATCTCCAGTAATCGTCTCCTTTTCAAGGAGGACTTCCACAATCTTATCAATTGCTTCACGGTTGTTGCGGATGTGGGTCAATGCAATCTCATATGCGCTGTCTGAAAGCCTCTTCACTGCACCATCAATGTCTTCAGCTAGCTTCTCAGACATAGAATTCCTGGCCATCATTCTCATGATTACATCACCACTTTGGGCTGAAGAATCCATTAGTGACCATGGACCAAGTTCAGACATCCCAAAAGTGACAACCATCTGCAGGGACAGTTTGTCATTTTCCAGAATCAAGTCATATAGAAAGAAATTTTCAGAATGATAATTTTAAGAAAAATAAAATGAAAACTACTCCCTCCGTTCCATGTTATGTGACTCTAGTTTTTTGTTAGCATCTAGAAAGAATGTGACGTTTCTATGTTTGGAAACAAGTTAACTTTAGATTTCTCACTTTACCCTACAAATGCTTTGATAGCCACAAAAATCTCATGGCATGTTCAAGACCACACGTTCCAAAAATCTTTGCTTCTTTATTTTAAACTATGTGTCAAGTCAAATGGTAGACATGAGGTTAAAGTTCATTTAATTTAAATTAAGCAATCTATAAAAAATTTAGTATCTACAGATTACCTCAACATATACTCCATTCCAGAATCCTTAAACACAAAAAGAAAGGCACTGAAGGAATGTATACCTGTTTAGCCAAACCGGTGATCTGCTGCAAATCGCCTGCAGCACCAGTGGTCACCTCAGGTTCACCAAAGATAACTTCCTCTGCAGCTCTTCCTCCAAGTCCTCCGACAATTCTAGCAAAGAGTTGCTGCTTGGATATTAAGGTTGGATCATCTGCAGGAATGAACCAGGTCAAACCTTTTGCCTGACCACGTGGGATTAGTGTGACCTTTTGAACAGCGTCATGCCCTGGAGTAAGAGTTCTGCATGGAAAGGAACATAGAGTGCCATTAGAGGGAATTGAAATGCCAACACAATAATAAATAGCTCATAATATTGTCTTACAATACCGCTTATACAACAGATGTAAATCAGGAGCCAAGAGTAACTAGCTAATCGTGTAGCAACTCACCCACATATGGCATGTCCAACTTCGTGGTATGCCACCAGACTCTTGCTCTTACCATCAGTCATGACTGTTCCTTCCATTCCAGCCACTATCCTATCAATTGAATCATCAATTTCTTTGGACGCGATTGCTGTCTTACCACGTCGACCGGCAAGAATGGCTGCTTCATTTAAGAGGTTAGCAAGATCTGCACCACTAAAACCGGGTGTCCTCATGGCTATAACTTCAAGAGAAACATCGGAATCGAACTTTTTGTTGCCGGCGTGAACCTTTAAGATCTCTGTTCTTCCCTTGATATCTGGAACATCCACACTTACCTGCACAAAAATCAAAAATTAGTTTCTTGCAAAAACTCACAGTTCAAAAACTGAAGCAAGGACAAATTCTTACTTGTCTATCAAATCGCCCTGGTCTCAGCAAAGCAGAGTCAAGAATATCTGCACGATTGGTTGCCGCAACAACTATTATACCAGTATTTCCTTCGAAACCGTCCATTTCTGTCAATAGTTGGTTCAGGGTCTGTTCCCTTTCATCATTCCCTCCTCCAATTCCAGTCCCTCTTTGCCGCCCAACAGCATCAATTTCATCGACAAATACAATGCAGGGAGCATTTTCCTTGGCCTTCTTGAAAAGATCACGGACTCGAGAGGCTCCTACACCAACAAACATCTCAACAAATTCTGAACCTGAAATTGAGAAAAATGGAACACCCGCTTCACCGGCAATTGCCTTTGCTAGCAGGGTCTTCCCAGTACCGGGAGGACCAACAAGAAGAACACCTTTCGGAATACGAGCCCCCACTGCGGTAAACCTCTCGGGCTTCTTCAAAAATTCTACAACCTCCATAAAATCTTGTTTTGCTTCATCTACACCAGCAACATCATCAAATGTTACACCAGTGTTTGGTTCCATTTGGAATTTAGCCTTTGATTGACCAAATGCTAATGGGTTACCAGGCCCACCAGGACCTCCCATTCCTCCGGGAGACCGCCTTGATAGCAGGAAAAGACCACCAATCAAAATAAGCGGGAATGCCAGATTCCCAATCAAGTTGAATAGGAAAGAACCAGAGTCCTCTTGGGCATTGTGAGCAGCAAAGTCAATGTTCTTTTCCCGCAACTTCTGAAGGAGTTCCTGGCTGAGCCCAGGTAGTTGTACCCGAACCCTCTGAACCCGGTTTCCTAATTCTGGAGATACAGCCTCAACAATAGCTATGGTTCCGTTCTCAAACAAATCTACTTTTTGCACCCTATCCTTGTCCAAATACTCCAAAAATCTAGAATAAGACATCCTTGAGTTAGAAACACCTTGCTCATCAGCGTAGGCTTTTCCATCACCTAACAAAGCAGGTACCCCAAGCCCAACATTTCCAAGCAATAATTTGAGAAAGCCTCTCCTTCCTTCATCTGGCCTTTGCTGAAGGGATGCTTTTACTGCTATTCTCGATGTTTTACTAGACGATGGAAGATTTGAGGAGAATAAAATTTTCCTGCCATAAATCTCCTTCCTGAAAACTTTCTGCTTTCTATGAGTAGACAAACTATTTCCTGCTATGCATACTGATGAAGTAGCCATATTGCTACACTCACAAGAAACAATAACCTGCAGAGTTCACTTCTACTGATAAATCTGCAAACAAGAAACGACAAAGTTGATAACTGCAACTCCGCAAGTTACAAGGAAATAGATCAATCAGGCATAGGATTGGTAATCATGCCCGTTTAAATAACTTCTAAAATTATTGGGAATTCATTGGGCTAGCAACTTTTTCCCTTTTCTATTTTATATCTCAAGTTAATACATACTTAAAATAAATACCATTGATCTCAATGATGATAATACTGCAACCCATCTTTAAGTATATCAATTTCATCTAGCAATTGATAACTCCTATTTTCCTTTCTGGGTGGCATGAACATTGCCAATTAAAATTATGCAGCAAAATTTTGGTGTATTTACTGCATGCAAATGCTTAGCATCTGATTTTTGAAGTTTAACCTATTTTACAAAGATCTTTCATTTACTTTAACACGTATCAACCGGATGTGACATGGATATGGGTAATTCATGCGTATTCTTTAAAATACTCTAAAATTGGCAAGAAACTAACACATCCACACCGGATATTTGCACACACCCGTATTATATTGGTTTACCGTGTAAATAGAGTGTAACTATATCTAAGTACTTTAAAAAGTTAACTTTAAAAATGGATCTCCATTAAGTTTAAGTTACAAAAAAAAAAGAAACCCCATAAATCATAATTGAACATTATAATGGATACTTTAATCAAGAGAAACCTCAAATCTTAACATTTTCATAGCTTGTAAAAAGAGACATTTGAATGTGAATGCTACTTGGAATTTCAATTATGCCATTTGAAAGAGAGTGAAGGAAATTCATATGAAGGTTAAGTTTACGCATTTCAAGCCTTTGATGATTGCCAATCACAAGAATTTTTCTATAAAATTTTTAGCTTGGCACCTGGGTATCAAGTAAAAATTGAGGTTTGTTAGCTCAAGAAATTCAAATCCTCCCCTTAACATAGCCAGTTATGTGTGTTCCATTAATAATAACAAATAAAACCCCCAACCAATTGAAGTTAAAACTTTTCCACATATAAAAAACTAAGGCTTTTGAAATACTTCTATTGTGAACAAATAGACCATAACATCAAGAAACTATCTTCATAACTAGAGGAATGTGTATGAATGTGTGTGTGTGTGTGTACAAACTACAGGTGAAGGAGCAGTAAATTCACTGAGGCATTATAACAAACAGATTTCGATCAGAAAACAATACAGATTTAAAGTTAAGAGCTGAGTAAGGAAGCGGAGTAACTGAAGGAAAAGAAAGTACCTGACTAGATGAAAGAGGAAAGATGTTGGAGTGGAGGGAAGATGGGAAGAACAAAGAGGGGTAATTTAGAGGGAGTGGATGTGGTTTAGGAATAGGGTACGTGGCTTTTTCCTCAATGGATAATTCAGTCGACCACTCTTTCACAAATTGCTGTTTGATTTTTCTACGATAATATTTTTGGCTATTTTCGAAAGATTTTATTTTATGGCGTGGCCACTCTTTAGTCAATTGGCCTCTCAATTTCTTGCCTTGGGTATCATGACAAACATGGTACTCCGCAGTCCGCACAAATTTTGTGGCCGTACATTTTAAAATAATTTCTTTATTTTTCAAACTTAGGTGTGGAAAAGACCTTAAAACTTTTGTAACTAAGTGATGCAGTGAAATATTATTCTTACCAGAAAAGTTTAGTCAAGAGTAGGATGAAAATTGTACTATGAGTTTAGTAGTCTTTATTACTAGTAGTTAATTATGATTTAACAGAAAAAGGTTAGACTATGTACAAAACATTTAATTTGTAATCAATCATTGTCAAGGATTAAGAATTGTTACTTCTGATGGACAACTTACCACCTTTTCCGATTTTTCATTTGCATATAAGCAAACTAAAAGGTGACTGCAATTTCATTATAGTTGACAACAAACAATCATTTTTTGCAAAATAAAAAGGGGCTCTCCTATTTCTCGTCCCATAAATAATGTTCGCGTTATTAGAAACAACCTCTCTATCTTCACTAGCAGGGGTAAGGTCTGCGTACACACTACCCTCCCCAGACCCCACATATGGGAATATATTGAGTATGTTGTTGTTGTATAAAGAATCTCCGCATTGCTGATCGCCCTAACCAGCCTGTGATAGAGCTGGCTTTGACGAGTGTCATCTCTTTCGACCTGGCTTAAATATCTATTTAAGCTATTTTCAGAAAGGGCAGCCTCCCTAGTAGGGTGGTTAAAAATAGGGGTGTCAATAGATGTTCGAAAATCGACTAAACCGACTAAACCGTACTGTAGCGAATCGATTTTTAGGTTTCTTTTAAAGAAACCGTAGGTTTTTATATAAATCTATAACTGCACCGATTATTTGGGTAGGTTTTTTATTTTATGAAAACAAACCAAAAACATACCGAACGTACTGAATAAATTTTACATGTGGAAAATATATTTATATAGTTAGTTTAAAAATGATAATGCACTAAATTTTTCTTTGGGACTTGGGATTATAAAAACTGTTACAAGTCAACAAGTAATTAAGCTCAAAATACTAATTCCTAAAATCTATTATGCTACTTCTACTTAAACTAATTATTTCAAGTATCTTCATTAGCAAGACACAAATTCTAGTGATTATGAGTAACAAACTATAATGTATTTGATGGGTTTACAATGCCTTAGCTTTATGTGTCGATGATCTAACAAACTTACTCTCAAAGAACCAGATAAGGAACTTGACTCACTTGGTACACAACTCAAATCAACTGATTCCAGCTAATGAGAACTGCTTCGATTTCAGAAGATAGAGAATCAGCACAGGGACCTGATACCCTTGTGTTTCCCTGACAGCTGTATGAAGTCAACTGTCTACAGCTGGAAAGTGACTGCCTGCACTGTACACAGAACAGTGCAGCACAGTTCTGCAGTCACTTTTCTTTTGGCCTACCAAGTGATTACATCATTCAAGTGATGTCATCCATGTTGCATTAACATAAAACATTACAACAAAACATCACTTGGACCGTTGAGAATCAACTTGAGCATTCAAGCACACCAGCCGTTCACTGATCAAGCATTCAATTCTCAAGTGCATTAAGAACAAAAAACAACACTGCTACGGACCAATTCCAAGAGCTAGCATCGTATATATCCTTAGTTGAGTTGTAACTTTGTAATTGTTCTTCATTGTAATTCCTACTTTGCTTATCTAGAAGCGTGCTTAGGAACCCCTCGTAAAATCATAAACCCTTAGTGTTTGTGTCGTGACTAGAGTTAGTCATGAGTTGAAGTCTTTGTAATAGGTGTATTGCAGAGTGGCTTATAATAGGTGTATTACAAGTTAGTGAGGGATTAAGAGTTTAGTTCCTAGATTGCATAGGTTGTAATCTAAAGTTGCTCATAGTGAAGTTGAAATCCTACCAGTGTAGGTCTTTTTTTTTTATCCCCTTGAGCAAGGATTTTTCCACGTAAAAACTCTCTGTCTTATTTACTTACTGTTTTATTAGTGTAACGACCCGGCCGGTCTTTTCATGAGTTACCGCTCCGTTTTCCCCCATTTCTGCTTCTATTTGCTTTGGTTATCAGTTCTATGTATGATCGGGTTGGTTGGCTCGGGTTCGGAAAGGTTTTGGTAAGGTTTGAGACATTTAGTCTCTTTTAAGAAAGCTTAAGTTGGAAAAGTCAACCGGATGTTGCCTTATGTGTTAGAGGGCTCGGATGTGAATTTCGATGGTTTGGATAGCTTCGGGAGGTGATTTGGGACTTAGGAACGTGATCAGAATGTGTTTTGGAGGTCCGGAGTATATTTAGGCTTGAATTGGCGAAATCGAGTTTTTGTCGTTTTCCGGTTGATAGGTGAGATTTTGATATAGGGGTCGGAATGGAATTCCGGAAGTTGCAGCAGCTCCATTATGTCATTTAGGATGTGTGTGCAAAATTTCAGGTCATTCGAATGTGGTTTGGTATACTTTGTTATCAAAAGTGGAGTGCGGAAGATTTTAGAACATTAGGCTTGAATTCGATGTATTTTGGTTGTTTTGATGTTGTTTGAGGTGTTTTTAAGGTTGGTTTAAGTTTTAATGGTAGTATGAGACTTTTTGGTGATTTTGGTTGAGGTCCCAGGGGCCTCAGGGTGATTTTGGGTGGTTGACGGTTTGAATAGAATTGGAAATGGCAGCTGAAATTGTAGTCTGCTGTCATAACCGCACCTGCGGCTGGGGGACCGCAGGTGCGGGCTCGGAGAAGCGCAGAGGGAACCGCAGATGCGGCCAAGTGGAAGGTCGGCTGGATCCGTAGGAGCGGTCGAGGAGGCGCACCTGCGATGGCGCAGGTGCGATGTTTCGACTGCAGAAGTGGAAAGTGGCCGAGTAAGTGAGGACCGCAGAAGCGGTTCTTTGATCACAAATGTGGTACCGCAGAAGCGGTAATAGGGCCGCAGATGCGGAATCCCTGGACCAGAAGTATATAATATTTCCTTCACGAATTTTTGGCTAAGTACTCCATTTTTGAAGGCGGGAACGAGCTAGGGCAGTGAAATTCAAGGGAAAATCGAGGCGAATCAGTTGGGTAAGTTCCCTAAGCTTCATTACTTGATTTCATGATCATTTTTCCATTGGTTAATCATGATTTTAGTGGAAATTAAGGGTAAAAACTGAGGCAACTAGGGCTTGGTATTGGAGACCTAAACTTGAGAATTTGAGGGGTCATTTGTGGTTAGATTTTGGAACTTTTTATATGCATGAACTACTGGGGAGATATGGAATCTAATGACGTGAATTTTATCGAATTCCGAGACGCGGGCCCGGGGGTCGGGTTTTGGTAATTTCGAGAATTGTGATGTCTTTCGGTTATTTTCGAGTGGGCTTCGTCCCTTTAGCATAAAGTAATGGTTACGTTCTGTTTTTGGTAGATTCGGAGCATCCGGAGATCATTTCGAAGGGAAAAGGCATTGCAAGCTAAACTTCGGGCCGGATTGAGATGAGTAATGATTTTAAATGCTGTCCTGAAGGTATGAAACCCCGAAATTTCACAGCGGTCGGCTATGCTAAGGTGAGACACGCGCTAGATGATGAGCGTGGTCTCTTTTAAGAAAGCTTAAGTTGGAAAAGCCAACCGGATGTTGCCTTATGTGTTATAGGGCTCGGATGTGAATTTTGATGGTTCGGATAGCTTCGGGAGGTGATTTGGGACTTAGGAGCGTGATCGGAAAGTGTTTTGGAGGTCCGGAGTGATTTCTTTCTTGAAGGCCCAGCGTATGGTTGGGAAAGGTTGTCTTTCTTATCTAGCTTTTGTGAGGGATATCAGTGCAGAGGCTCCCAGTATTGATTCAGTTCCAGTTGTGAGGTATTTTCCCGACGTGTTTCCTACAGACCTGCCGGGCATGCCACCGGATAGGGATATTGATTTTGGTATCGATCTGGTGCCGGGCACTCAGCCCATTTCTGTTCCACCGTATCGTATGGCACCAGCGGAGTTCAAGGAGTTAAAGGAGCAGCTTTTGGAACTCCTGGATAAGGGGTTCATTCGACCTAGTGTGTCACCTTGGGGTTCGCCGGTTCTTTTTGTGAAGAAGAAGGATGGCACGATGAGAATGTGCATTGATTACAGGCAGTTGAACAAAGTAACAATTAAGAACAAGTATCCTTTGCCTCGTATCGATTATTTGTTCGACCAGCTTCAGGGAGCGAGAGTGTTCTCCAAGATTGATCTCCGCTCAGGTTATCACCAGTTGAAGATCAGAGACTCAGATATTCTTAAGATAGCTTTTAGGACCTGATATGGTCATTATGAGTTCTTAGTGATGTCTTTCAGGCTGACCAATGCCCCAACAGCGTTCATGCATTTGATGAACAGCGTGTTCCGGCCGTATCTCGACTCGTTTGTCATAGTCTTCATTGATGATATTCTGGTATACTCGCGTAGTCAGGAGGAGCACGCGGAGCATTTGAGAGTGGTGTTACAAAGATTGAGAGAGGAGAAACTTTATGCAAAGTTTTCCAAATATGAGTTTTGGCTCAGTTCAGTGGCTTTCTTGGGGCACGTGGTGTCCAGCGAGGGTATTCAGGTTGATACGAAGAAGATAGAGGCGGTTCAGAGTTGGCCCAGACCGTTCTCAGCCATAGAGATTCGTAGTTTTCTTGGTTTGGTGGGTTATTATCGCCGGTTTGTTCAGGGACTTTCATCTATTGCATCGCCCTTGACCAAGTTGACTCAGAAGGGTGTTTCATTTCAGTGGTCTGATGAGTGTGAAGGGAGCTTTCAGAAGCTCAAGACTGCCCTGACCACAGCTCCAGTATTAGTGTTGCCATCAGCTTCAGGTTCTTATACCGTGTATTGTGATGCTTCGAGAGTTGGTATTGGGTGTGTTCTAATGTAGGAGGGTAGAGTTATTGCTTATGCTTCTCGTCAGTTGAAGCCTCACGAGAAGAACTACCCTGTTCATGATTTGGAGTTGGCTGCCATTGTTCACGCGTTGAAGATTTGGAGGCATTATTTGTATGGTGTGTCTTGTGAGGTGTTTACCGACCATCGCAGCCTCCAGCACTTGTTCAGGCAAAAGGATCTCAATTTGAGGCAGCGGAGGTGGTTGGAGTTGCTTAAAGATTATGGCATTACTATCTTGTATCATTTGGGGAAGGCCAATGTGGTGGTCGATGCCTTGAGCCGGAAGGCGGTGAGTATGGGGAGTTTGGAATATATTCCAGTTGGGGAGAGACCTCTTGCATTTGATGTTCAGGCTTTGGCCAATCGGTTCGTGAGGTTGGATATTTCGGAGCCCAGTAGGGTATTGGCTTGCGTGATTTCTCGGTCTTCCTTATATGAGCGCATCAGAGAGCGCCAGTATGACGATCCTCATTTGCTTGTCCTTAAGGACAGAGTTCAGCATGACGATGCCAAGGATGTGACTATCGGAGATGATGGGGTGTTGAGAATGCAGGGCAGGATATGTGTGCCCAATGTAGACGGGCTTCGGGAGTTGGTTCTGGAGGAGGCCCATAGCTCGCGGTATTCCATTTATCCGGGAGCCGCGAAGATGTATCAGGATCTGAGACAGCATTATTGTGGAGGAGAATGAAGAAAGACATTGTGGGATTTGTAGCTCGGTGACTCAATTGTCAGCAGGTGAAATATGAGCATCAGAGACCGGGTGGCTTGCTTCAGCGGATGGATATTCTAGAGCGGAAGTGGGAGCGCATCACTATGGACTTTGTGGTTGGACTTCTACGGACTTTGAAGAAGTTCGACGTATTTGGGTGATTGTGGATCGGCTGACCAAGTCTGCGCACTTCATTCCTATCTGTACTACTTATTCTTCAGAGCGGTTAGTAGAGATATATATCCGGGAGATTGTTCGGTTGTACGGTGTCCCAGTTTCCATCATTTCAGATAGGGGCACTCAGTTTACTTCACAGTTTTGGAGGTCGGTACAACGAGAGTTGGGTACTCAGGTTGAGTTGAGCACAGCTTTTCACCCTCAGACGGACGGGCAGTCCGAGCGCACTATTCAGATATTGGAAGACATGTTACGCGCTTGTGTCATTGATTTCGAAGGGTCACGGGATCAGTTTTTACCGCTCGCACAGTTTGCTTATAACAAGAGCTACCAGTCGAGTATTTAGATGGCTCCTTATGAGGCCTTGTATGGGAGGCGGTGTAGATCTCCAGTTGGTTGGTTTGAGCCAGACGAGGCTAGGCTATTGGGTACAGATTTGGTACAGGATGCTTTAGACAAGGTGAGGTGATTCAGGAGAGGCTTCGTACAGCGCAGTCGAGACAAAAGAGCTTGCGGACCGGAAGGTTCGGGATGTGTCCTACATGGTTGGTGAGAAGGTTCTGTTGAAGGTTTCACCCATGAAGGGTGTTATGAGATTTGTAAAGAAGGGTAAATTGAGTCCGCGGTTCATTTGGCCTTTTGAGGTACTTCGTAGGATTGGGGAGGTGGCTTATGAGCTTGCTTTGCCACCCAGCTTGTCGAGTGTGCACCCGGTATTTCATGTTTCTATGCTCCGGAAGTATATTGGAGATCCGTCTCATGTTCTGGACTTCAGCACGGTTCAGCTAGAGGGTGATCTGACTTATGATGTGGAGCCAGCAGCTATTTTGGAGCGTCAGGTTCGAAAGTTGAGATCAAAGGATATAGCTTCAGTGAAAGTGCAGTGGAGAGGTCGGCCCGTGGAGGAGGCTACCTGGGAGACCGAGCGGGAGATGCGGAGCAAATATCCTCACTTATTTGAGGCTTCAGGTATGTTTCTTGACTCGTTCGAGGACGGACGTTTGTTTAAGAGGGGGAGGATGTAACAACTCGGCCGGTTATTTCATGAGTTACCGCTCCGTTTCCCCCATTTCTGCTTCTATTTGCTTTGTTTATCAGTTCTATGTATGATTGGGTTGGTTGGCTCGGGTTCGGAAAGGTTTTGGTAAGGTTTGAGACACTTAGTCTCTTTTAAGAAAGCTTAAGTTGGAAAAGTCAACCGGATGTTGCCTTATGTGTTTGAAGGCTTGGATGTGAATTCCGATGGTTCAGATAGTTTCGGGAGGTAATTTGGGACTTAGGAGCGTGATTGAAATGTGTTTTGGAGGTCCGGAGTAGATTTAGGCTTGAATTGGCGAAATCGAGTTTTTGTCGTTTTCCAGTTGATAGGTGAGATTTTGATATAGGGGTCGGAATAGAATTCCGAAAGTTGCAGTAGCTCCGTTATGTCATTTGGGATATGTGTGCAAAATTTTAGGTCATTCGGACGTGGTTTAGTATACTTTTTGATCAAAAGCGGAATGCGGAAGATTTTAGAACCTTAGGCTGGAATACAATGTATTTTGGTTGTTTTGATGTTGTTTGAGGTGTTTTAAAGGTTGGTTTAAGTTTGAATGGTAGTATGAGACTTGTTGGTGATTTTGGTTGAGGTCCCGGGGGCCTCGGGGTGATTTCGGGTGGTTGACGGAAAGAATAGAAACTGGAAATGGCAGCTGAAGTTGTAGTCTGCTGTCATAACCGCACCTGCGGCTAGGGGACCGCAGGTGCGGGCTTGCAGAAGCGCAGAGGGAACCGCGGATGCGGCCAAGTGGAAGGTCGGCTGGAACCGCAGGTGCGTGTTTCAACCGCAGAAGCGGAAAGTGGCCGAGTAAGTGAGGACCGCAGAAGCGATTCTTTGACCGCAAATGCGGTACCCCAGAAGCGGTAATAGGGCCGCAGATGCGGAATCCCTGGACCAGAAGTATATAATATTTCCTTCGCGAATTTTTGGCTAAGTACTCCATTTTTTAAGGCGGGAACGAGCTAGGGCAGTGAAATTCAAGGGGAAATCGAGGCGAATCAGTTGGGTAAGTTCCCTAATCTTCATTACTTGAGTTCATGATCATTTTTCCATTGGTTAATCATGATTTTAGTGGAAATTAAGGGTAAAAATTGAGGCAACTAGGGCTTGGTATTGGAGACCTAAACTTGAGGATTTGAGGGGTCATTTGTGGTTGGATTTTGGAACTTTTTATATGCATGAACTCGTGGGGAGATAAGGAATCTAATGACATGAATTTTATCGAATTCCGAGACGCGGGCCCCGGGGGTCGGGTTTTGGTAATTTCGGGAATTGTGATGTCTTTCGGTTATTTTCAAGTGGGCTTCGTCCCTTTAGCATAAATTAATCGTTACGTTCTGTTTTTGGTAGATTCAGAGCATCCGGAGATCAATTCAAAGGGCAAAGGCATTGCGAGCTAAACTTCGGGCCGGATTGAGGTGAGTAATGATTTTAAATGCTGTCTTGAGGGTATGAAACCCCGGAATTTCACAGCGTTCGGCTATGCTGAGGTGAGACACACGCTAGATGACGAGCGTGGGGTCGTGCACCGTTGGGGATTGTGACTTAGTCCATCCCGAATGACTATTTTACTGCGTGCTTGGCAGTTAATTGTTTGATATTATTATATTTTGGGCTGAATGCCATATGTGGGCTTCATGCCAACTGTTTGAACCCTTAGGGGATATTTACATGATATTTTCCTCACTATTTGATTTCATACTTACACTCAGTCATGCTATATTTTACTGTTTTCAAAACTCAGCCATGTTATTCTATTTTTAACACATTAAATGATATTTTAAAGATATTTTGAGTTGAGCTTCATGTTTTACTGTTGCCTAAGGGGCATATGAGATTCTGACTGAGCAAGGCCGAGGGCCTGTGTTGTGAGGATACTTTTGGGTCGGGCTGCACGTCGCAGCAGTGATATACTGATTATGATATAGAGGCCGAGGGCCTGAGATTGTACGCTACGAGGTGGCTTGTGATTGATATGAGGCCGAGAGCCTGTTTATGATGCCACGAGATGGCTTGATATTGCGCTTGGGCCGTAAGGGGCCCCTCCCGGAGTCTGTACACCCCCCAGTGAGCGCGGGTACCTATTGAGATATGAGATATAGCCCGAGGGGCTGGTATTGTTCTGTGATATTGCCTGAGGGGCCGATTCTGTTGTTACTTTGCCCGAGGGGCAGTTCTTATGTGTTTACCATTTCTAGTTGTTTTTCCTATATATTGTTTGACTGCTTAAAAGATTTTTTATGAGATTTCACTGTTTAATTGAGCTTAAAGATTTTATCCTGCCTCTTATAGCTTATTGTTGTGTTTAACGTGATTTTGTATCGCTCAGTCTTCATTTATTGTTATTACTCACTGAGTTGGAGTACTCACTTTACTCCCTCCACCTCTGTCTGCAGATTCGGGCGCTACAGGTCTTGCTACTGAGGGTTGATAGTTCCCAGCAGATCTTCGGAGATTTACTAGGTAGCTGCTTGGCGTTCGCGGCCCAGTGTTTCTCCTTCATATCATTATTTTTGTTCCTAGTTCTGGATTTTTGCAATAGACTATGTAGTCCCTTTTCCCACCTTTTGAGACTTATGTTAGATGCTCATGACTGGTGACACCCCGATGTCGGGCTGTGTTAGTTTTTAGTTCCGCAAACTATACTATTCACTGATATTTTGGATTTTAATTCTGTTAAATACTTAGTGTTTATTATCTTAATTGCTTAAAGTAAATTGGAAGTGTGTCGGCTGGCCTTGTCTTCACGAGAGGCGCCATCACGATCGGGTCCGGGTTTAGGGTCGTGACAATTAGCATTCTCAGTAAAAACTCATAGAGGACCTGGTCTCTATATAGTTTGGTGGACTCATATATTCTATCAATTGGTATCAGAGCGGGTTCTTTATACCAGGTTAACACCTAGGAAGGATCCTTATGGCTGCTCCACCAAATTTTGAAGAAGGTCAGTCTACGTATAGACCACCCAGGTTCAATGCGCAATACTATGGGTGGTAGAAGACAAGAATGCATGATTTTATCGTGGCAGAAGATTCTGAGTTGTGGGATGTTATATGTGATGGTCCTTATGTCCCGACGAAGAAGGTCGGAGATCCTCTAGTGACGATGCCAATGACCACAAAGGAATACAACGATGCAGATAGGAAAGCTGCGGAGAAAAATTTTCGTGCCAAGAAAATTTTGGTGTGTGGTATAGGACCCGATGAATACAACAGGATCTTAACTTGTCAACCCGCCAAGGAAATATGGGAAGCTTTGCAAATAGCACATGAGGGAACCACTCAAGTAAAGCAATCTAAGATTGATATGCTCACCACTGAGTATGAGCTCTTCGGGATGAAAGACGATGAATCTATTCAATATATGCACACAAGATTCACTTCCATCATAAATGAGCTACACTCGCTCGGTGAAATCATTCCTAGGAACAAGCTTGTGAGAAAAAATCGTAGTGTTCTGCCTAGTTCGTGGGAAAGTAAAGTGAATGCCATTACTGAGGAAAAGGATCTGCAGGCCCTAACTATAGATGAGCTAGTTGGAAATCTTAAAACTTACGAAATGAAGAAGAAGAAGGACAGTGAAAGAAGAGAACCAAAGAAGAAAAAGAACCTGGTACTCAAAGCTGAAGGCAATGACTCAAGTGAGGAGGACTGTGACATGGCCTACCTAACCAAAAGATTTCAAAAAATAGTCAGAAGGAATGGAGGAATACCAAAGAGAGGCAGTTCCAGCAGACCAAAGAATTATGACCTTTGTCATAAATGTGGAAAGCCAGGGCACTTTATCAAATATTGTCCTCTCCTGAAGCAAGAACACTTCAAGTACAACCCTGATAAAGCAGCCAAAAGGAACCCAGTTCCTGACAAACGCTTCAAAAGGAAGAATGTCGCTGACAATGTTGTGAAGCAAGCTCTTGCAGCATGGGGAGATTCCTCAAGTGAGTCTGAAGAAGAAACTAATGCTGGTGATAGTTCCCTGATGGCAGTTGAAAGTGAAGGAAATGAATATGATTCAATATTTGCTTTAATGGCTCAATAGGACGATGATGAAAATGAGGACAATGATGAGGTAAACTTCAGGGATGTATAGAGAAATCTGAAATCCTACTCTCCTAAGAAACTCATGTCATTAGCCAACGTATTAATCGATGCATATCATAGTCTTGTAGATGATAAGGATGCCTTGACCATAGAATTAGGAGAAGCTAGGCAAACCAGAGATGACTTGATAGTTTGTGTGGTTGATTTGAAGGAAACTATAGATGATCTGGAAAATGAGAAGAAGGTTCTAACTGAGAAAATCACTAGTTTAGAACACGAAAGAGATGATTTGGTGGTAGTAGTAGTTGACTTGAAACAAACCATTGAGAACTTGAGTAAAGAAAAGGATGCCCTAGTGGAGAAAGTGACTGTTGTTGAGCAGGAGAGAGATAACCTCTTAATAGTGATTGTAGACTTGAGGGAAACTATAGAGGAACTTGGAGCTGAGTGTAGGCCTGGAAATTCTGATAAAGGGAAAGAGGTAGCTAGTGAGGCACACATTAAGCTTGAAAACGAGTTAAGTGCTGTGAGAACTAGTTTGTGTGCTGAACTTGAGAAAAATAGGCAGCCCCAAGCAGAACTGGAAAGAGTAAAAAATTATCTTAAGAAGTCTCTTAAGTGGACCTGGTCCTCGGAAGCTACTACTGCCATGTATATTAATAATAGTGGAAACAGGCCGGGAATAGGGTTTCAAAGGGAGAGAACTCCTTACAACCCCCATAGCTAGTATGTTACTGTACCGGATAATTGGTTGTGTACCCACTGTGGGAACAATGGGCATTTCAAAGAAAATTGCCAAGCCAGGGTCCAGTCTCTTCAGAAAAACAAAGTGTTTGCTGAAAAAGTAACTACTGAAAAGGGACAAGGTGCCACCCATAAAAAACGCATGTTACCTACATGGACTAAAAGAGCCCTTATTCACCCTCTTTCCTACTACAAGGGACCCAAACTTGCTTGGGTTCCTAAAACTAACTCTTGATTTCCTTGTGCAAGGAACAGTGAAAGGAAGCAGTCAACAGTGGTTCATGGATAGTGGATGCTCAAAGCACATGACTGGGAACACCGTGGACTTTCTTTCACTAAAAGCCCTGCAAGGAGGGAGTGTATCCTTTGGCAATGGGAAAAAGGGGTACATTCTTGGAGTTGGAAAAAT
>NW_017675244.1:71551-72127 GCF_001879085.1 Nicotiana attenuata | reverse complement strand
GTTTATTGGCCCTCTTGAGATCTTGCGGCGAGTTGGGGAGGTTGCCTATGAGCTTGCCTTGCCTCCCAGTTTGACCGGAGTTCATCCGGTATTTCATACTTCGATGCTCCGAAGGTATCACGGTGATCCGTCTCACGTGTTGGATTTCAGTTCAGTCCAGTTGGACAAGGATCTATCCTATGTTGAGGAGCCAGTGGCTATATTGGACAGACAGATCAGAAAGTTGAGGTCAAAGAACATTGCTTCAGTGAAGGTTCAGTGGCGGGGTCAGCCGGCCGAGGAGGCGACTTGGGAGACCAAGCAGGATATGCGCAGCAGTTACCCTCACCTTTTCACTGCTTCAGGTATGTTCTCTATGCTCGTTCAAGGATGAATGAATGTTTAAGTGTAGGAGGATGTAACGACCCTGCCGGACGTTTTTGGAATTTACGCCCGATCCCCCCGTTAATGTTCCCCTAAGTTCATTTCTGCTATTTGGTTTGCCGGTACGTTCGGTGTTGGGTTTCGGGGAGTTTTTGGGACTCAGGTCCCTAAACGTGAGCTTAAGTGTTGAAAAATGGTCCGTAGTCAGACAGT
>NW_017675244.1:64832-68309 GCF_001879085.1 Nicotiana attenuata | reverse complement strand
ATATATATATATATATATATATATATATATATATATATATATATATATATATATATATATATATATGACTATCTACATATTTTTAACTTAAAGTAGGATTGGGACATTGAGGCTTAACTCATCAAGAAGTGACGGATACGAGTCAGCGCTAACTTTGCTGGGCACTGGTGTATTTAATCTTGATTAGCGTTTTATGGGAAAAATCATGCTATCAATCTCCAGTCTGTTCATGAAGTCTTCATCGCCATTTGAAAACAGGATACACATAAACATTTTGAAGGTAGCCTTTCTGATTAAAATTTTTAACACTATCAAGTTTTTAACTCAAAGTAGGAATGGGACATTATCACATTGAGACTTAACTCTGAAGCATATTGTGACAAAATTATGCAAGGACAGTATACTTTACATATTAAAGTAAGAGATACTAATAGGTAATAACATTATCATGTGACAATTCAATCTTTACAAAAACTAAAACTATTTTCGTCGATATCATACTTAATTATGTAGCCAACTCTAAAGTCAAACATCATAACGAATCTAAGGTTACAGAAGTCTTCGACACTTTTAATAGGCATATCATTGCAAGTGTTATTGGCTCTATAAAGCAAGTGCGCTCAATCATTTTGACAACACATTCTATGGAGGAAGTTAATATTTTATTTTATCAAATTGGAGTTATGTAAAAGGGCATACTTTACTGTCTTGATGATGTGAATTCCACAAGTAATATGATAGACAGGAAATGTATTGAGATTGTCAAAGAATTCTTCAGAATGTCCTTTTACCAAGAATTTTTTCTTGATATTTTCTACTATTAATAAACTCATGCTCCTAACTTAAGTTTTTTGTTTGACTTGACTTAGATGTCACACCAAAAGAGGAAGATAAGTCATGCTTGGCATTTGTTGTTCCTCTCGACAAGGAGAATCAGAAGACGTATTAATATTATAACATTTCTGATATTCTGTTTACATGTGTGTGTATGTGTGCACGTCTGCATCAGAAGCTCTTTGCTGAGATAGAAATTAGTTCAATGGAGTTTGGCATATGGGACACCCATATGTCTTACAATGCTAAGAAGTCTTCTTGAACATTGCTGAGAAGGCAGAGCTATAAGAACATGAATCTGAAGGAAGCATCAAAACACTAATTTTAGCATTCAAAACTACTCCAGGTAAGTGCTTCAGTTTGAGTTAACATTATGTTGTCAAGTGGCTCATTACAATCTAACGAAATACAACTTGATATAACAAATAGGTTGATGTATATAACAAATACGTTGATGTGTATATGCAGTTTATAAATAAAATTTGAGAGATCAAACAATTAATATTTTTAGTATGACAGTGGGATGTCATGCACAATGATTGTGGGTTTTATTTGATTTTTAAAGTGTGCAATTAAAGATCTGTTCACTTTGATAAGATTTGTGGGTATCCTTTGTCCACATGGATACTTAAGGATATTGCATAGATTTTGGCAGCTTAAGAATGTTTTGGCCAAAAGATCTGATACTTTATTTTTAAAATTAATTCTCTATAACTAGGCTAAGTTATTTAATTTACTAGGATCTATCTTTTATATAAATTCAATACTATTGTATTATACTTTATTTTTATCAACGTAGTACATAAAACTTTTCCCTTCTTTAAAATCTTTAAAACACAAGAAAGAATTTCTTAATTTTTTGTTTGTTTCCTCGATTTAAATAGTGAAAGGAAGATTTTTTTTTTTTCTAGAATTCTTTCATATCAGTTTAGCCGTTATTCTTAGCAGATGGGGTTGTTTTTAAAAATAAAGTATTCTCATTAAAACTCATAAAATATTAGGAATGATTAAACTACATGGATTAAAATTTGTAATTTGCGCGACTCTAAATGCAAAGAAACATTACCCTTTCAGTTAGTTTAGGCATGATCTTACATATGTGAATGTAACATTGCCCGTATTTCTTTGCCAAATTCTGTCTTAATCATTGTTGTAATATTTTTGTTGAGTTTTTCGCATCGAGTTAACAATTCAGGAACTGTAAAGTCATACATCGAGAAACAACAACTTTGGTTGTGGAAGACAGAAATCATACAAGTTTATCCGAAGTTTGATCTTTGATGTTCGATCTTTGATCATTACATGAATTCATTTGTCAGATAAAGTTTCTAGCCAGAGAAAGCGAACAATTTCGTGGAATTTGTTGTGAAAAGTGAGTTCAGTTTGCATTTGCTTAGATTTTTATTCCAGAGAAAGATGGAGTTCGACGAGAATGCTTTGTTCGTAAAGCTCATTATTTTATTTTATTTTATGTAATAAATTCAAGCTAATTGAACAGAGACATTGATTTTGTTACATATATTGTAGAGTCTTAAAAATTGTGACTATTTTTTTTTTTTGTTCCAAATACGGTTTAAGAAGTAGAGGTTGTTACTTTCATTAACCAATAACATATTATTTTTGATCACTTTTCATTACCATTTCAAGTAATATTTCTTATTATTTTTTAATTTTATAATTCCCCGCGCATCGTGCGGGTACGGATACTAGTAAACTTAATTAGTAATTTATAGAAAATACACGAAATGGGCATGAACATGTTACATGAATTTTAGTAGAGTTTGGCCTACGTAGCAGGGACTCAAAGCTGGTGTGTAATTAATGGATTTTCTGGTATCGGCGACTTTGATGACTTTTTTGTTTCTTATTTTCCATTGGTATTCGGTAATCGTATTTGAGTTCGATTAAATTCGAATGCACGACAAAAAATTCCATTTTGACTTCCCTTAATGAAAATTCTGGCTCTGCCACTATAAATAAGTAAAAGTAAAAATATATTTTCGGTATAATAAATAAGTAAAAGTGAATGGAAAGAACACTAATAATTTAATGGTAACTTGAAAAAGTCTTCGCAATTGGAGTCAAATTAATAATTAATATTTTGGTGGTTACTTGAAAAAGTCTAAACAGAATACAATATATGGGTTTCTAACTTCACGTTTTGTATACGTAACACTAATAATACTTCATATTTTTCTTATTTTAAATAATATACGATATCACTTTTTCATTTTAATTTTTTTTTTTTTTTGGATACCTTGAAAAGTTAATAACATGTCAGTCTGTAAAACCTAAAGAGACAACAAGAATGAGGTGGATTAGATTGAGACTTAGTAGAATCAAGAATGAATTGTCAAATTTGGCCATTATTTAATATATATACTGTAAGCGTAAATAATTTTTTGGGCTATCAAATCACTCCAAGAATATTCATAGGTAAATTTTCTTAAAATAAGAGATTTTTAATCTCGAAATTAAATAAATTACTTGCTACATGTAACAGTGACCTCGCAGTATAAAATTTCTATAGTCTAACTATGTATATAACTTAAAACCTAATAGAAATAGTATCGTCACTTGCCAAATTGTTGAACTCTATAGACATGTTCACCCAATTTCGAATCGGTCATTGACTTATTATTT
>NW_017675244.1:52937-62680 GCF_001879085.1 Nicotiana attenuata | reverse complement strand
CTAGTTTCGAGATTTCTGCTATTTCTTGGTTGTTTTCGATTGGGTATTGTTCCCTTGGCATATTGTAATGTATTCGCTCTGATTTTGGTTAGATTCGACGCGCGTGGAGGCCGGTTTGAGGGGCAAAGGCGTCGAGAGCTAGAGATTTCACCGGTTCGAGTGAGTAATACTTGTAAATGATATCCCGAGGGTTTGAAACCCCGGATTTGCACATCATAGTGTTGTATTGTGGTGACTTGCACGCCAGGTATGAGCGTGGGGTAGAGCACTGTTGGGGATTGTGACTTGGTCCGTCCCGGTTGTTGATTTTACTGCGTAATTGACTGAAACCTACTTGATGCTATCGTGATTTGGGTTGATTGCCATGTTTTGGGCTTCGTGCCGATTATTTGAATCCTTTAGGGATTATTATCACTGTTTTCATGACACTTAGCATATTAAATGATTTCAGTCCTGAGTTAAACCCTGTTTTGAAATGTGCAGTCATATTGCTAAAGTTTAAAGACTTAAATTGCATTTTTCTGATGTTTTGAGTTAAAAGCTATTACTTGACATTGCCCGAGTGGCTCATTTGCATGTTTCTGGACTGAGGATGGATCGGGCTGCACGCCGTAGCGATGCTATGATGATATTGCGCTTGGGCTGTAGGAGCCCCTCCGGAGTCTGAACCCCCACAGTGAGCGCGGGTACCCAAATGGATCGGGCTGCATGCCGCAGCGGTCATGTGCATTGCATTGGATTCATGCATCGGTTCATGTTTGTACTACGTGTCATGACATTCAGCACTCTCATTTCATTGGCATTCATGCAACTTCTTGCACTGTTTACCAGACGCCCTGGTGTTAATTGTTAGTGGAGTGCTGTGCCCGAGGGGCTGACTTATGTGCGGACTTGCATTACCTGAATACGCATTCATTTGCTTGACTGTTGTAAAAGGATATTTTCAAAAGAGGTTTTTAAACTGAGCCAGATATTTTCTCAAGGATTCTTTACGGTCTTACTGTTTTCTAAAAAGGGTTGTACTGTCCTATATAGCATGATGGAGTGATCTTACGTGATTTCTTGCCTCTCAGTTATTATTTACTCTTATTACCACTGAGTTGGAAGTACTCACTTTACTCCCTGCACCTCGCGTGCAGTTGCAGGTATCGTTCACCCGGTAGCGGGTTATTAGCGGATTGAAGGTATTGTTATTGTAGCTGAGCAAGGTGACCGCCAGCGTTCGCGGCACCGGATGTTGTCTTTTGTTTTTCCAGAAATTCATTTTTGTATAATATTGGCCCTGTAGTTAAATCAGGTTCCTTTAGATGCTCGTGACTTGTGACACCCCGGTCGGGTAGTAATTAACAGTTTCTAATGCCATTAACTTGTATCTTCTATTCATTTATGTTTAATAATTGTTAGTGAAAGGATTTGGGTTAGTTGGCTGGCCTTGTCTTCACGAGAGGCGCCATCACGACCGGGTATGGGAATTGGGTCGTGACATTTGCTCAATAGCACCTAGTTGATTCAACAAAATAGCAGTTGAAGTGTACTATTATAGTATATTGTATACTATCGCAGCATACTGTTGCGGTATATTGCATATTATTATAATATACCGTCACAGTATATTGTATACTATAATAGTATACTGTTGCAGCATAGCTATATACTCCTACGGTATATTGTATACCGTATAGGGATACTATTAAGTAACTGTTTTCTTCTTCGATTATTATAGTATACCGTTGCAGTATATTATATACTATAACAATATACTGTTGTAGTATAACTATATACTCCTACAATATATTGTATACTGTAGCGATATACTATTGGGTAATTATGTTTTTCTTCGATTTTCACTTGAAAAATTCGATCTCAATCACCTCAAATCAACACCAAATGCAATCAAATTTCAGTACGAACTTCGAGAACGTACTATAAGCAATATTTAATAACACCCACTTTGAATCAAACAAGAAATCTTCAAAATAAAATTTTTTAATTCAAGAGCTTCAAGCCCGACAATAATGGATATTAACATACACATAAATATTCAGATTTGGGAAGCTTTCTCGAAGGTACTATAAGCAATATACACCCACTTCAAATCTAAAATCTTCAAGTTGAAAAATCATATATTTGGGATTTTGGAAAAAAAGTTTAAGAAAATCTGTAAAATTTTAATTTCAGCAAAAAATACGAAGTGCGAAATCCGAGCAAGCATGAGATTTTGACAGTTAAGTGATGAGATTACATGAAAAATAGCGGGGTCAACTGGATTTCATAGTTTATTTAAAGAAAATGCTCGGGGATTTTGAACGTCAAAAGGTAAAGGGAATATTTTCCACTAGATTAAACTAGCACTGAGAAAATAAATCAAAAGGCAAAAGGGAACGGGTAGGTTGGGTAAAATGTTTCGGCCGAATAGGTAGGTTTTGTTAAAAACTCTCGTATTGGTAATTACGGGTAATTATTTTGGGTTGTGTGGGCATTTAGTATAGATTTCCCAAGAAAAAATTTGGTAAAAAATGCGACAAGAAAATAGAAATATTGCTCTCTATGTGTTTCATAGTACATACGTAGCAATTTCTTTTTTTAATTTTTCCAAAAAGAATGATATATTCTTATAATTTGAAGCCCTTTAATTTTAAATTTCTTTTTTTATTTGGTTACAAGAATAAGGGTCAATAATCCCAAGATAAAATATGAGATTTTGTTATCCCCGTTACAAAACTTAGCTTAAAGTAGTAACATAAAACAAAAAGATAGACAACAATGTAGAGAGAAAGAGAGAAGATAATCTATTTCTTCCATGTATTCAAGTGTGCACAATGTGATGTCCAATCCCTCTATTTATAGGATGCATTGAGGTATACAAAGGGATATCATAGACATGGTATTAACTAATGAGATCATGGGGAAAGATCATGGGGAGGTTATGGAGGTGTGGGAGTTACAACTATAATGGTGAGAAGTAGTGGGAGTTATCTACTTAATGGAGAAGAGTAGTGGGAGTAACTTCTTTAGGAGTTATAGACATCCACTACAAAATAATATTTAATAACACTCCCCCTTTGATGTCTATAGATAATGTGCCTCGTTAAAACCTTACTAAGAAAAACCCTGTGGGAAAAAATCTTAGTGAAGGAAAAAGAGTACACATGTCTTGTAATACGCATGTGACGACCCGACCCGTCGTCACGTGAGTTACCGCTTCGTTTCCCCCATTTTCAGCTTCTTTATGCTTCATTATCCGTATCTTATGTGATCGAGTTGGTTCTGAGAGGTTTTGGTAGGAAATGAGACACCTAGTCTCTTTAAGGAAGGTTTGTTTTGGAAAAGTCAACCGGATGTTGACATATGAGTTAGAGGGCTCGGATGTGATTCCGGTGATTCAGTCAGCTTCGGGGGATGATTTGTGACTTAGGAGCATGATCGGAAGTGATTTTGGAGGTCCGGTGTAGAATTAGGCTTGAATTGGCGAAGTTAGTATTTTGGCGAATCCTGGTTGATAGGTAAGATTTTGATCCGAGGGTCGGAATGGAATTCTGAGAGTTGCTGTAGCTTCGTTAGGTGATTTGGGATGTGTGTGCAAAATTTCAGGTTATTCGGATGTGTTTCGGTTGGGTTTTTGATCAAACGCGTGTTTCGGAAGTTTTAGAAGAACTTAGGCTTGAATCTGATGTAATTTGATGGTTTTGGTGTTGTTTGTGGTGTTTTGATGATTGGAGCAAGTTCGAATGATGTTTTAGGATGGATTGACACTTTTGGTTGAGGTCCCGGGGACCTCGGGGTGATTTCGGATGGCCATCGGGATGAATTTTGGACTTGTGTTATTCCTGAGTTTTGCTGGTTTTGGTATTTCCGCATCTGCGGAAATAGGACCGCAGATGCGGTCTCGCAGATGCGGTGAGGGGCATCGCAGGTGCGGATTTTGGCTATTGGGGGATTTCCGCAGAAGCGGGTGATTTTCCGCAGAAGCGGAGTTCGCAGATGCGGACCTTGACCGCAGAAGCGGTCCTGGCTAATTGTGGAACTCCGCAGGAGCGGAATAATTTTCGCAAAAGCGGTAACCGCAGAAGCGGATTATTGATCGCAGAAGCGAAAATGTCTGAAAAGAAAAAGGATTTTAAAGTTTCATTATGTTCCGCGAGCTAAGGTATTTTCCACCATTTTTGAACATCCTTGAGAGCTTTTGGATGAGAATTGAAGGGGATTTCGACTGGGATTGATTGGAAGTGAGTTCTATGACCTAAATACATGATTTAATGGTAGAATCAACCTAGAAATTCAAGAAAATTTATCAAAAAGGGGGAAGAACTAGGGCTTGAGTTTTGGTATTTCAAATTGGGTTTTGATGGGTCATTTGAGCTCCGATTTGAGAGTTCTTGATATGTATAGACTCGGGGCGAGATAAGGAATCCATTGATGTAAAATTTGCAGGAATTCAAGAAGTGGGCCCGGGGCTCGGGTTTTACAAATTTCGTGATTTTCGATGTTTTTCGATTCTTTTCGATTGGGTTATGTTCCCTTAGCCTATTGTGATGTATTCGTTGTGGTTTTGATCAGATTCGACGCGCGAGGAGGCCGATTTGAGAGGCAAGGGCATAGCGAGCTAGGATTTTGGCCGGCTTGAGGTGAGTAATGATAGTAAATGATATCCTAAGGGTTTGAAACCCCGGATTTGCACAACGTAGTGCTATATTGAGGTGAAACACGCGCTTAATGACTAGCGCGGGGTTGTTTACTATTGGGGATTGTGACTTGGTCCGTCCCGACTTATGTTTTTACCGCGTATTTGACTGAGATATGTTTATTATTAACATGACTTGGGCCTATTGCCATATTTTGGGCTTCATGCCGACTACTTGAATCATTCGTGGACTTTTATCACTGTTTCCTCACTATTTTGATATACTACTTGAACTCAGTCCTGTTGAATATACTGTTTTACAAACTCAGCCGCTTTAATTGAACTTTGAGACTTAAATGATATTTCCACTGTTGTTTGGGCTGAGCAGTGCTATTTTATTGATGCCCGAGGGGATTATGATGTTTTCTGGACTGAGTGAGGCCGAGGGCCATATGTGAGGATATGTTGAGTGATGTTAGGAGGCTTTCAGGCCTTATGAGTGATGTGAGAAGGCTTTCAGGTCTTATGAGTGATGTGAGAAGGCTTTCAGGCCTTATGTTAATATAGCGCTTGGGCCGTAAGGGGGCCCCTCCAGAGTCTGCACACCCACAGTGAGCGCGGGTACCCATATGATCTGAGAGTGAGCCCGAGGGGCTGATATTATGATGAGTGACTGATACTGAGCCCGAGGGGCTGATATTATGCTGAGTGACTGATATTCAGCCGGAGGGGCTGATATTATTCTGAGCGATTGATAGTGGGACCGAGGGGCAGATTTTTACTCACTATTTATTGTTGGTTTACCTGATTTACCTGTTTTTAAAAAAAAGGAAATTTCATTTGACTCTTTACTATTTTGCTGCCTTAAGTGATTTACTGCCTGATATAGAATTTCCTTGTGCACTTATGTGTTTTCATGCCTTCGGTTATTATTTATTATTATTACTCACTGGGTCGGAGTACTCACATTACTCCCTGCACCGTGTGTGCAGATTCAGGCATAGCAAAGTCCCCTCCTGAGCACTAATCCCTTCCAGACCAGGCAGCGATTTGGAGTCACGAGGTAGCTGTTGATGTCCGCAGCCCCTTGTCTCTCCTATCTTACATCATTTATGTTTTCTTCAGACTACTGTATCGGATATTACTCTATGTAGACTTATAGCAAACTCTGTAGTAGCTCATGACTTGTGACACTCCGGTTTGGGCTGTGTCGGGATGGTTTCCCTTGTTATTATCGCTGTTCCGCATTATTGAATACATTAAGCATGTGTTAGAATTGTTAATGTTAATTAATTGCTTTAAACGAGGTGTTTGCGTTGTTCTGGCTGGCCTTGTCTTCACGAGAGGTGCCATCACAACCGGGTTTGGGAATTGGGTCGTGACAAGTTGGTATCAGAGCCTAGGTTACTAGGTCTCACGAGTCATGATCTGGTTTAGTAGAGTCTCGTGGATCGGTACGGAGACGTCTGTACTTATCCTCGGGAGGCTGCAGCACCTTTAGGAAAACTTCACATTCTTGAAATTCTTGTCGTGCGAACTTGTTGATCCGAGTACTAAACTTCTCTTTATTCTATTCTCTCACAGATGGTGAGGACTCGCGCTAGCGGACGTGGCGGACGACCACCAGTGCCACCCACTGAGGCCACCAGAGGCCGTGGACGCGGTCGTGGCCGTGGCAGAGGCAGGGCAGCAGGGGCAGCGCCTGTTGGTCCACTAGTTGCCCCAGCTAAGGATCAGGCTCCAGCAGCACCAGTTCAGGCACCAGCTGTGCCCATCATAATTCCGGGTCTTTAGGAGGCCTTGGCTCAGATTTTGACAGTTTGCACCGGCCTGGCTCAGGCAGTTTCAGCCACAACAGCAGTAGCTACTTCGCAGGCTGGGGGAGGCAATCAGACCCCCGCTGCTCGCACACCTGAGCAGGTAGTGCAGGGATTACAGACTCCAGAGGCACCTCCAGCTCAGCCAGTTGCACCAGTGCAGGAGTTTAGGGTTCCAGCTATGCCTGAGGATGAGCAGCGTCGTCTTGAGAGGTTTGGTAGACTCTAGCCTCCGACATTCAGTGGTGCTGAGGGCGAGGATGCCCAGGGTTTTCTAGACAGATGTCAGTGGATGCTCCGTACAGCAGGGATTCTCGAGTCTAGTGGTGTGGCTTTTACCACCTTTCAGTTTACTGGGGCTGCCTTCACTTGGTGGGAGGCGTATGAGAGGCGTAGGCCGACTGGTGCAGCACCTTTGACTTGGCAGGAGTTCTCCACTCTCTTCTTGGAGAAGTATGTACTGCAGTCCCGCAGAGAGGAGCTGTGCAGGCAGTTTGAGTGGCTATGGCAGGGAGATATGACTGTGTCTCAGTATGAGATGAGGTTTTCAGAGCTGGCTCGTCATGCCGTCTGGATGGTTCCGACTGATCGTGAGCGTATCAGGAGATTTGTTGATGGCCTTAACTACCATCTCCGTGTTCTTATGACTAGAGAGAGAGTGCTGGGTGCTACATTCGGGGAGGTGGTTGATATAGCTCGAGAGATTGAGGCGGTTCGCCGTCAGGATCGAGAGGAGAGGGAGGCCAAGAGGCCTCGAGGTTCTGGCAGTTACAGTGGCGCTCCTTCGAGGGGCCAGTTCCAGCATGGTAGGGGTTGTTCTTTCAGGCCCGCTCAGTCGGCTCATCCCGAGTATCGTGGTGCGTCTTCAGGTCGTGGTTATCATGGTTCTCAACAGGATCAGCCTTCACTCAGCGCTCTTCTAGCATAGAGTTCATCTCGTGCCCCATCTGCTCAGGGTTCTTCTAGGCCGAGTGCGTCAGCTAGTCACTCCGGCGCGAGGGGTTCCCTTCAGTCCCACTCTCCAGCACCTGGGAGTTGTTATGAGTGCGTAGAGTTTGGACATATGTGGAGGCAGTGTCCTCGTCGTGCTGCTAGCTCATCTCAGCAGAGGGGTCAGCCCTCGTCTTCTGGTCCAGTTTCTTCAGCACCCGCCCCGCCAGCTAGGGGTTAGGGTCAGGCAGCCAGGGGTCGCCCCAGAGGTGGTGGTTGATCAGGCGGTGGTCAGGCTCGTTTTTATGCTCTTCAGGGCAGGACAAATGTCATTGCTTCAGATGCCGTCATTACAGGTATTATTTTAGTTTGCCACAGAGATGCCTCAGTCTTATTTGATCCCGGTTCCACCTATTCTTATGTGTCCTCATATTTTGCTCATCATTTAGGTACGTCCCGAGAGTGTCTTGCTTTACCTGTTCATGTATCTACCCCGGTGGGCAATACTATTGTTGTAGACCATGTGTACCGGTCATGTTTGTTGACTATTGGGGGTCTGAAGACCCGAGTTGACCTATTGTTATTGAGCATGGTGGATTTTGATGTTATTTTGGGCATGGACTGGTTATCTCCATGTCATGCTATTCTAGACTGTCATGCTAAGACAGTCACTTTGGCTATACTGGGTGTACCGAGGATCGAGTGGCGTGGTGTGACTGATTATGTTCCTAGCATGGTGATTTCATTCTTAAAGGCCCAGCGTATGGTTGGGAAGGGTTGCCTTTCATATTTGGCGTTCGTGAGGGATGTTGGAGCCGAGACTCCTAGCATTGATTCTGTCCCAATTGTGAGGGAGTTTCCCGATGTATTTCCTGCAAACCTGCCGGGCATGCCATCGGACAGGGATATTGATTTTGGTATTGACCTGGTGCCGGGCACTCAGCCCATTTCCTTTCCGCCATATTGTATGGAACCAGCGGAGTTGAAAGAATTGAAGGATCAGCTTCAGGAACTCCTAGATAAGGGGTTCATTCGGCCTAGCGTGTCACTGTGGGGTGCACCGGTTCTGTTTGTGAAGAAGAAGGATGGCACCATGAGAATGTGCATTGACTACAGGCAATTGAACAAAGTAACAGTGAAGGACAAGTAAACCCTGCCTCGCATTGATGATTTATCTGACCAACTTCAGGGAGCGAGGGTGTTCTCCAAGATTGATCTCCGTTCGGGCTATCACCAGTTGAAGATCAGGGATTCAGATATTATTAAGACTGCTTTCATGACTAGATATGGGCACTATGAGTTTGTTGTTATGTCTTTTGGGCTGACTAGTGCCCCAGCAGCATTCATGCATTTGATGAACAGTGTATTTCGGCCTTATCTGGATTCGTTCGTTATTTTTTTCATTGATGATATTCTGGTGTACTCGCGTAGTCAGGAGGAGCACGCGCAGCATTTGCGAGTTGTATTGCAGAGATTGAGGGAGGAGAAACTTTATGCAAAGTTCTCCAAGTGTGAGTTCTAGCTCAGTTCAGTGGCTTTCTTGGGACACGTAGTGTCCAGCGAGGGTATTCAGGTCGACCCAAAGAAGATAGAGGCGGTTCAGAGTTGGCCCAGACCGACCTCAGCCACAGAGATTCGTAGTTTCCTTGGTTTGGCAGGTTATTATCGCCGGTTTGTTCAGGGATTTTCCTGTATTGCATCGCCCTTGACCAAGTTGACTCAGAAGGGTGCTCCATTTGTATGGTCGGACGAGTGCGAGGATAGCTTTCAGAAGATCAAGACAGCTTTGACCACAGCTCCAGTATTGGTTTTGCAATCAGCTTCAGGTTCTTATACTGTATGTTGTGATGCTTCGAAAGTTGGGATTGGATGTGTATTGATGCAGGAGGGCAGAGTTATTGCTTATGCTTCTCGTCAGTTGAAGCCCCACAAGAAGAACTACCTGTACATGATTTGGAGTTGGCTGCTATAGTTCATGCTTTGAAGATTTGGAGGCACTACTTGTATGGCGTATCTTGTGAGGTATTCACCGATCATCGCAGTCTTCAGCATTTGTTCAAGCAAAAGGATCTTAATTTGAGGCAGCGGAGGTGGCTAGAGTTACTTAAGGATTATGACATCACCATTCTGTATCACCCGGGGAAGGCCAATGTAGTGGCCGATGCTTTGAGCCGAAAGGCAGTTAGTATGGGAGTTTGGCGTACATTCCAGTTCGGGAGAGGCCCTTTGTAGTTGATGTTCAGGCCTTGGCCAATCGGTTGGTGAGACTAGATATTTCGGAGCCGTAGTCGGGTGTTGGCTTGTGTGGTTTCTCGGTCTTCCTTGTATGACCGCATCAGAGAGCGCCAGTATGATGATCCGTATTTGCCTGTCCT
>NW_017675244.1:28592-52155 GCF_001879085.1 Nicotiana attenuata | reverse complement strand
TTATGAGCTTGCCTTGCCACCCAGCTTGTCGGGCGTGCATCCAGTTTTTCATGTTTCTATGCTCCGGAAGTACATTGGAGACCCGTCCCATGTTCTAGATTTCAGTACAGTTCAGTTGGAGGGTGATTTGACATATGATGTGGAGCCATCAGCCATTTTGGATCGTCAGGTTCGGAAGTTGAAGTCAAAGGATGTTGCCTCGGTGAAAGTGCAGTGGAGAGGTCGGCCCGCAGAGGAGGCTACCTGGGAACCGAGCGGGAGATGCAGAGCAGGTATCCTCACCTGTTTGAGGCTTCGGGTATGTTTCTTGACTCAGTCGAGACGAGCGTATGTTTTAGTTGGGGAGGATGTGATGACCCGACCCGTCGTCACGTGAGTTACCTCTTCGTTTCCCCCATTTTCAGCTTCTTTATGCTTCATTATCCGTATCTTATGTGATCGAGTTGGTTCTGAGAGGTTTTGGTAGGAAATGAGACACCTAGTCTCTTTAAGGAAGGTTTGTTTTGAAAAAGTCAACCGGATGTTGACACATGAGATAGAGGGCTCGGATGTGATTTTCGGTGATTCAGTCAGCTTCGGGGGATGATTTGTGACTCAAGAGCGTGATCGGAAGTGATTTTGGAGGTCCGGTGTAGAATTAGGCTTGAATTGGCGAAGTTAGTATTTTAGCGAATCCCGGTTGATAGGTAAGATTTTGATCCGAGGGTCGGAATGGAATTCTGAGAGTTGCTGTAGCTTCGTTAGGTGATTTGGGATGTGTGTGCAAAATTTCAGGTCATTCAGATGTGTTTCGGTTGGGTTTTTGATCAAATGCGTGTTTCGGAAGTTTTAGAAGAACTTAGGCTTGAATCCGATGTAATTTGATGGTTTTGGTGTTGTTTGTGGTGTTTTGATGATTGGAGCAAGTTCGAATGATGTTTTAGGATGGATTGGCACTTTTGGTTGAGGTCCCGGGGGCCTAGGGGTGATTTCGGATGGCCATCGGGATGAATTATGGACTTGTGTTATTGTTGAGTTTTGCTGGTTCTGGTATTTCCGCATCTGCGGAAATAGGACCGCAGATGCGGTCTCGCAGATGCGGTGAGGGGCATCGCAGGTGCGGATTTTGGCTATTGGGGGATTTCCGCAGAAGCGGATGATTTTTTGCAGAAGCGGAGTCCGCAGATGCGGACCTTGACCGCAGAAGTGGTCCTGGCTAATTGTGGAACTCCGCAGGAGCGGAAACCGCAGAAGCGGATTATTGATCGCAGAAGCGAAAACGTCTGGACAGAAAAAGGGTTTTAAAGTTTCATTATGTTCCGCGAGCTAAGGTATTTTCCACCATTTTTGAACATCCTTGAGAGCTTTTGGACGAGAATTGAAGGGGATTTCGACTGGGATTGATTGGAGGTGAGTTCTATGACCTAAATACATGATTTAATGGTAGAATCAACCTAGAAATTCATGAAAATTTATCAAAAAGGGGGAAGAACTAGGGCTTGAGTTTTGGTATTTCAAATTGGATTTTGATGGGTCATTTGAGCTCTGATTTGGGAGTTCTTGATATGTATAGACTCGCGGCGAGATAAGGAATCCGTTGATGTAAAATTTGCTGGAATTCGTGAAGTGGGCCCGGGGCTCGGGTTTTGCAAACTTCGTGATTTTCGATGTTTTTCGATTCTTTTCGATTGGGTTATGTTCCCTTAGCCTATTGTGATGTATTTGTTATGGTTTTGATCAGATTCGACGTGCGAGGAGGCCGATTTGAGAGGCAAGGGCATAGCGAGCTAGGATTTTGGCCGGCTTGAGGTGAGTAATGATAGCAAATGATATCCTGAGGGTTTGAAATCCCGGATTTGCACAACGTAGTGCTATATTTAGGTGAAACACGCGCTTAATGACTAGCGCGGGGTTGTTTACTATTGGGAATTGTGACTTGGTCCGTCCCAACTTATGTTTTTACCGCGTATTTGACTGAGAGGTGTTTATTATTAACATGACTTGGGCCTGTTGCCATATTTTGGGCTTCATGCCGACTACTTGAATCCTTCATGGACTTTTATCACTGTTTCCTCACTATTTTGATATACTACTTGAACTCAGTCCTGTTGAATATACTATTTTTCAAACTCAGCCGCTTTAATTGAACTTTGAGACTTAAATGATATTTCCACTGTTGTTTGGGCTGAGCAGTACTATTTTATTGATGCCCGAGGGGCTTATGATATTTTCTGGACTGAGTGACGTCGAGGGCCATATGTGAGGATATGTTGAATGATGTGAGGAGGCTTTCAGGCCTTATGAGTGATGTGAGAAGGCTTTCAGGCCTTATGAGTGATGTGAGAAGGCTTTTAGGCCTTATGTTGATATAGCGCTTGGGCCGTAAGGGGGCCCCTCCGGAGTCTGCACACCCACAGTGAGCGCGGGTACCCATATGATCTGAGAGTGAGCCCGAGGGGCTGATATTATGATGAGTGACTGATACTGAGCTCGAGGGGCTGATATTATGCTGAGTGACTGATATTGAGCCCGAGGGGCTGATATTATTCTGAGCGATTGATACTGGGCCCGAGGGGCAGATTTTTACTCACTATTTATTGTTGTTTTACCTGATTTACCTGTTTTTAAAAAAAAGGAAATTTCATTTGACTCTTTACTATTTTGCTGCCTTAAGTGATTTACTGCCTGATATAGAATTTCCTTGTGCACTTATGTGTTTTCATGCCTTCGGTTATTATTTATTATTATTACTCACTGAGTCGGAGTACTCACATTACTCCTTGCACCGTGTGTGCAGATTCAGGCATAGCAGAGTCCGCTCCTGACGCTGATCCCTTCCAGACCAGGCAGCGATTTGGAGTCACGAGGTAGCTGTTGACGTCCGCAGCCCCTTGTCTCTCCTATCTTACATCATTTATGTTTTCTTCAGACTATTGTATCGGATATTACTCTTTGTAGACTTATAGCAAACTCTGTAGTAGCTCATGACTTGTGACACCCCGGTTTGGGCTGTGTCGGGATGGTTTCCCTTGTTATTATTGTTGTTCCGCATTATTGAATATATTAAGCATGTGTTAGAATTATTAATGTTAATTAATTGCTTTAAAAGAGGTGTTTGCGTAGTTCTGGCTGGCCTTGTCTTCACGAGAGGCGCCATCACGACCGGGTTTGGGAATTGGGTCGTGACAACGCATTATTTGCTGCCTCATTAAAAACCATGCCAGAAAAAACCCAGTAGGATAAAATCTTAGCTAAGGGAAAAAGAGTACAACGCAAATTTGCCTCCCCCTGATGAAAACATCACTTTATTCTTCGGAGACGACGAATTCCAAGCTTGTATAACAACTTCTCTAATATTGAGATCCGCAATGTCTTGTGAAGAAGTTTGTCAAATTATCACTTGAACAAATTTGTTGAAGAACTTTGGTGAATGTGCTTTATTTTGTCTCCTTTGATAGTCCTTCTTTCAATTGATATAAGCAAACAATATTATCTTCAGTATTATTAGAATCTTCTCTTCAAAGTCAAGTCACACGTCTGTTGTGTGTTGAGTCCCTTGCTTTATCAGTTGCTTATCTTGGCATGACTTGAATAAGTATCAACAATTAACTGCCTTGTAAATGATAATATGGCAGTACTCACATGCAAATATAATGTTTGAAGAACGAACTTCAGGAAAATGCCTGCATTTGCATAACCAACAAAATCTTGGCAATATTTGTTAGAATAAACAAATCTACATCAAGTATTCCTTTTGAAATATAATACTAATTATATTCCAATATGTCCACATTGGAATAAAACTATATCTTGCTAGCATATTGTTATACTCATGGTTCTAGCCAGATATATTAGTGTACCAATTGCACTAGACACAAAAATAAATCATGTACGCCATGATCGCTCTAATCTACATAAGGATTTACCAAAGATTTATTTAATAAATTTCTTGGGAACCTTAATATGCTTCAGAACAATTTAAATCATTCAAGGATTTTCATTATATGCATATCAAATGTATTGTCATACCAAAATCTGAAATGACTCCATTCCCCACAGGAGAACATGTCTCCTAATACCAGGATATTTACAAAAATTTTGTGCCACAAGTCGTCTTTATGTCTATTGACTTGATTTTTCATTTCACTTTTAGGTGTGGGGACTATCCGTCCAACTTCACATTTTTCAGGTGAAGTCAATTTTCATTGCATATTTTTCATTTGGCCAATCATTTGTCTGTCCAAATTCCATGACAGATTTGAGCTCAAGATCCTTGTCAATATTAATAATATTGAGCGCTACATTATATCAATAATATCGTCAATGATCATTTTACTTCGGTTCCATCATCAATCAATAAAGACATAACTTATCGAGATCTCATTATTTTCAGGTACCTGAGCCTCTTCCATGAGGTCTTATAAAGTGTTATGTCATGGTGCTCTTATAAAGAACTTGCCTCCTTATTATGACCATCTTGAACATTTGCCCCTCTCCTTCTTCAAGGAGTTTTATCTTTGGAACCGATTAGTCTATTACTCTATTTATAGGATGGCATTGAGGTATACGAAGGGATATCATAAACATGGTATTAACTATTGAGATCATGGGGAAAGATCATGGGGAGGTTATGGAGGTGTGGGAGTTACAACTATAATGGTGAGAAGTAGTGGGAGTTATCTACTTAGTGGAGAAGAGTAGTGGGAGTAACTTCTTTAGGAGTTATAGACATCCACTATAAAATAATATTTAATAACAATCTCACATCGAATTTTTTGTTCGGGTATTTATACCACATGCCATGTTAGATAACATTCCCGAAATCATTAATTTCGGAATGTGGCAACAAAATAAAAAAGATATCCTTCTCCAGAGCCCTTATCTTAAAGTCCCTTAAGAAAATCAAGTTTAACACTGAAAATAAAGTTTATTCAAGTTTATCTAGTGCAAGTATTATATCATGCCTCGTAAATTCCAATTTTTAATCTAATGAACCAAATATATATCAATAGAAGTATATCATTCACGGAATAATCTCCTTTTTATTTAATTCATATATTATAATCATCATACTTTTTATAACCATATATCATGTCATATTTAAGATCACAAATTCTAATTAAGGTTAATTTTGATATGTACCAAAGTACATCTTTCATAAATTTCAAGCTCAATTCAAATATGTAATATAAAATGAAACAGAGGGAACAACACATCAATTATAATCCCGACATAAATTATCCATATAACAAACAACCCCTTAGTGGCATGCTCTAACAATCATGACATGTTTAACATCTGATCTAATAATAATTTTAGGTTATCCAAAAAGTTTGTTTCTTTCTTTCTTTCTTAAAATTCGTGTTTTAGCCAATTGCCTAATATAAAATGAAACCGAGGGAGGAATATATTTACAATGCCATGACTCTATAGATATGAACACAACGACTTTTTCTTTCCTTGCGTGCGTAGATGAACTTAACCTAATCATATTTTTATTTTATTTTCTAACCAAATTTCTTTGTCAACTGACACTGTCTATTCTCTTTACGTAATATTATACACTCTTTGCGGACATATTTGTAATATAAAACTAGAAAACCAAATTCATGACACTTAGGTGATTGTCCTACCTACCCAAAGGAGTATAGTATGATGGTGGGTTTATTGCATCTATATATATTTACAGATTATCTCTCAGGGCTAAATCAATACGTATATATTCAAAATGGATAAAGATTTCGATCTTGATTTGGCTTTAACGGTGGTGGGAATTTCAGGCAGCACGACGGCTGAGCCGCCGCGGTGCGATGAGGACGAGATTCAAGTTCAAGAATTGCCGATGGTTATGAATTATGAAGTTGGCCTTTGTATAGTATGCATGGAAGGGTTTCAAAGAGGTGTTGATCATGGCAAAAAAACCCTTTGTGGCCATGTTTTCCATGCAAATTGCCTTACCAAATGGCTCTCTATTTGTAATTCTTGCCCTCTTTGCCGTTTCAAAGTCTCCGCCGCCACCTCGTCCTTGTCGGTTACTAATTGACCTTGAGGATTATTGAGCTAACTTATAGAGCAGTCGAGTAAAAGTAGAAGACCATTGGAATGAGAGAAGGCGATCGAGAAAGATTTGAAATATGAGTAGGGCTCCTAAGTGGTGCGTTGGTGAAGGCAAACCGAAGGAAGAGCAAAAGGAACGTTGGATGCTTGTGGGAAGAGGGGCCCAATTTCGAGATAATTACTCACTTTGGATGTATCGAAGTGGTTAGAATTCTCTTAGCCATAATGGAAGATGTAAAGGAGTGTTTAGACTAAGTATTCTAAATTTTTATTTTCAATTGTTCTCATGTCCCACCTTATATGTACGCATAGAGTCTGTTTGGCTAAGCTTTCAAAAATTGCTTACTCAAAAAAAATACTTTTCGCAAAATAACAATTTATTTTTTGCCAATTTATTTGGATAATGTTTTTTGTAAGTTTATTGTGTTTGACTATTTTTTTCAAAAATTACTTTTATTAAACAAATTACGAAATAGGACAGTAAATGTCCAGTTTGCATTTAGTATTATTTAAAGAATAAACAAAATTAAATATTTATTATAAAAGAATTCAACTAAAGTACCAAACGTAAAGTAAAAATATACATTGAAATTTCAATCAATATACAATATAGTTATTCCAAAGCAATAACTTTGATATTCCCGATATAATTTTTCCAAAAAAGTATTTTTCTACAAAAGAAAGTATTTTAGTTTCCGAGAAGCTTGGTGAAACTGAGTCTTTGTCCTTAGACCACCCAAATTAAGGGGACTTACCAAAGCATTATTTGGACGATTTCTTTTCATCTTTTTAATTACGGTTGGTGTTTGAATCAGTTTGCACATACTTCTACTAATGAGTACATATTACCTTCGATCAGCATAGATATCAGACAATTCTGGCCACCATGCATTAAGCAACTAGAAGAAAATCACTAAATTATTTTAGACAAAAAATCAACTAGAAAATACTTCTATTATTCCATCTGCTCTCAATTCATTGACCACTAGGCTATACCTTGATGCATTTAGACAATTTCTTCTCATCTTTTTAATTACTATTGGTATTATCAGCTTACACACACTTTGACTATTCCAACGAGTACATACTACACCACGTAATTCTGGCCACCATATCTTAAACAACTAGAAGAAAATCACTTAAATTTTTTTGGCGTTAGCTAAAATTTTAACCCTGAAACCTAGCGTTCTCCTCTCAATTCATTGACCCTTAGATCATACCTTTGATGCATTTAGGCAATTTATTCTCTTTTGGTATAAAGCATTATACATATTACAGTCTAAGACAGAGATAGTTCACTTTTCTTCTTAATTTATTAGGATGGAGTTTTTAGTCCTCTACCCCCCCCCCCCCTCCCCCCTCCCTGGAAAATGAATTCTTTGTAACATTGGAATCCATGACATTCTCCACCTATAGATGCCCACAATTATTCAATTATTGAAGTTCCAATGACCATTAAATCATACTTATTAACCTTGGTAAACTAACCAACATTCATTTGTATTCAACTATATCACAAAGACAACGCTTCTTTTACATAAATTTACAAAAGAGCATCCGAAGAGTGCACTGTTTTGCATACAGTCAAATATTTCTATAACAACCTTATTCATTACGGATTTTTGTGGCTATTATAGCGAAGTAGACAACTAGGGGTGTGCATTCGATTTATCGATTCGATTTTGACCCTTATCGATAATTACTTATCGATTATCGATTTGAACATACGCTTATCGTTATCGTTTCAATAAGGTTTCGATTTTTTCGATTTCGATTTCGATAACAAATAATCGATTCGATTTATCGATAAACCGATTCGAATGCACACCCCTATAGACAACATATATTATAACATATGATAAAAAATTGGTTCCATAAAAACTTGACTTTTATAATAAATAATAATATCCGTTATACAAACATTATGGCATGAGAAAGCTTTAATCATAAATAACTTCCGGCAATTAGGAGTATACATGCAACTCTCAGCGTACGTAACCGAATCTGCATGTTGGGAAATACGTATTGCCACACCTGAGGCATAGCATATTAAATTCCACTCATTAAGCCAACACTAATTCAAGGTTAACTACATTAAGATTAATGGAAAAGGACGAAAGTTACTCACCGAGTTCATATGTTTTAGCAGCTACACTAGCAGCAATAATATAAGCTGAGATCTTTCTGATATTACCAAAAGGAGGGTAAATCATCCCTTTGGCAAAGTGCTCCTCAGTTACTTGAGCAGCCAACGCTTCGGCTGTTTCATATCAAGATCAAGATTCATTAGCACTTAAAATTGCAAGTTTTCACTTGTTGCGGGTTCAAAAAAGTTGTGAATATGATCGTTAAGATATATATAAATCTTTTTTTTAATTCCCCTCCCTTTTGATCCCCTTTGTTGGAGCTGTGGTGACTCAAATCCACGACCCTCGGGTTGTATATGGGGGTGCTGACCATTTAAACAACCCCTCTTGTCAATTGTTAAGATATGTAGTCTCTGTGCTTACAAGCTGCTAAAATTGTGTCATTGTGCACACGGATTGCACCAGACATCACCAAGCCAAAACCAAATCCTGGAAATATGGAACAGTTGTTTGCCTGTATATTGCAAGAAAGAGCATAAATTAGCAATCTTATCACTGAAGTCACGAACCAATTAACAAAAGTTTTGATGACATAGTTAAGTAAATAAAATTATATCCTCTCCACAAATTAAACTTATAGATGAGATGGTCACACACTTTAAAATATGGTATCCTAGCAACAAGAGGTCTTGAGTTTAAGTCTCACTGCCACCTATATTGCCAAAAGAGAATTTCCACGTGATAAGCCCGCATATCACAGGGCGTGTTAGTGACATAATTAAGTAATAATAGAAGTGTGTCATCTCTAACTGCTTAAAACTTTTTAGATGAGAGAGAAAGCATATGCGTTCAGAACTGTAACCTGGCCGGAAATGTAGAGTTTGTTATTGTATTCCATAGGAGGGAGTGGACTTCCACTTGCAAAATAGCACGACCCTATCATAAAACAATGAGAATTCAATCAGCTTTGAGAGTGCGACTACACAAATACACTGCTTCTCATGGGTATTACTTACTTCACTCCAAGTATAAGCTTCTTCAGCAGTACATTCGGATTGTGCAGTTGGGTTCGAGAGAGCCATAAGGAGAGGTCTCTGCAGATTATTTTAGTCTTTAGTGCAAGAAAAGTCCTTTTGGGGATAGCAGAAAGAGAGTTGGGGAAATGCGCCCAACTATGAGATCGCTGACAGGTTCGTGTTCATGAGCCCAAGGTTTCTTGAAATGCGCCCATAGTTGTAATCAGAGGCGGACTCAGGATTTTAACGCGACGGGGGCACCATTATTTTGCTTGACCAGCTGCTCCTAAAGACTTTTAGCTAGCGTTTGGACATAGATTTAGTTGAAACTTGAAAAAAATAATTTTTGAAAAATAATTTTTGGAAGTTGAAATTATGTTTGGACATGCATTTTATTTGAAAAAAATTTGAAGTTTTGTGAGTGGGAGAACAAGTTTCACCCAAAATCTACCCTAAACTAGATTTTGGGAACTTGAAAAATAATTTCAGAAATTTTTCAAAAATAGATCATTAATCTATGAACAAACAATGTTTCAAAAAAAGATTTGAAAAAATGGTGCCCAAATGTATGGCCAAACGGGGCCTTAGTGTTCAGGGTGCCAAGTTATTTATATAATCATTTTCAAGGTATACACATATACATATAAAATATTTTCTACCGAAGTTTACGGAGTCCGGTAACCCCTCAACACTATACATAGGTCCCCTCTAGTTGTAATAAAAAAACAGAGCAACAAAAGGCCCCTTACAACAGATAGGGCGTTCACGCTTTACTAATAACATATAGTGTAGGGTAAATAGAAACACTCCCAACATAATGTCACGACCCGAATTTCCCACCGCCGGGACCGTGATGGCGCCTAACATTGAACCCGCTAGGCAAGCCAACGTTACTGATTATTTTACCTTTTTCCTTTATCTTTAACAATTTACCAAATAATGTAAGATAAACAGCGGAAAACAAGAATGCGGAAGAGCAAAATTTAACAGTTTAATTTAATACTAATACGAAATCCATAATAACACTCCACCCAGAACTGGCGTCACAATTTCACGGACTTACTACGAATACTACAAATAGTGGTCTGAACAAGAAAATACAAAATTTGTCTCAGAAGTAGATAAAACAGAGTAAAAGCAAGACAGAAAGGGACGCCAAGGCCTGCGGACGCCTGCAGGACTACCTCGGGTCTCCACTGGACTGATGGCAGCAACCTCGATCTACGGTCCGTACGGTCCAGCACTGTGATCTACACAAGAAGTGCAGAGTGTAGCATCAATACAACCGACCGCATGTACTGGTAAGTGCCGAGCCTAACCTCGACGAAGTAATGACGAGGCTACGGCGGAGCATAACATAATATATATATATACAACCTGCAACAGTCTATAGTAACGGGAAAGAAATACGGAATGAAAAGTAGAACTTGCTCTAGTGGAACACAGGGTCCAACCAGTCTACTAGTGTTCAGCTATAACCAATCCTTAGGGAATTTAAACATCTCAATAGCAACTTTAACTGAAATAGAAGCCAAAAGCAATAACTGATGCGGCGTGCATCCCGATCCCACCATATAAACAATAACAATATCAATGTTCCAACAGTAACGATATCAATAACCTCCCTTATTCCTCCTTGTTGCGGCGCGCAACCCGATCCCATCTGTCCTCCCTTATTACTCCTCAACACATATCACCCTTATTCCTCCTGTTGCGACGCGCAACCCGATCCCACCTGTCCACCCTTATTACTCCTTTTTGCGGTGTGCAACCCGATCCCAACATATGTATATATCAACACCAATCACAAAGAATAAACACAAGGTGTTTCACAAGTTAACTCAGTTTCCACAATTCTTATACTTCAACTATACAATGGAATTTCGCCCTGATTATGAAACTTCACTCATGAAACCAAATCAGCGAGACCAACCAACGTGCACCATAAGGCACCAATCAATCATTATAAACCAATGGGATAATGAAATGAAGCTACGAAACCAAAAATACCTCAACGGAAACATCAACAACTAACATGTAACAACTAAGTAATTTCGTGAAGAGAACAACAATTAACATGAGCAATTAGACATGGAATATTTGTGATCAAGTACCAATTAAGACACATAAGCATTTATGATCAAGCAGTAATTAAGGCATGGGGACATTTATGATCAAATAGCAGTTAAGGCATGGAAGCAGTTTAAGCATGTGGCAAATAGGACGAGAAATAGTATAATAGAAAACGTGGAAGGGAAAACAAACTAAAAATGGAATTTGGTGGCGCATAGGTACTCGTCACCACACCTATACGCCACACACATGATATTTCATTTAGCACATAAGTCGGGAACTCCTACTCCCTCAAGTCAAGGTCAGACCAAACACTTACCTCAAGCCAACGGACAATTCAACAATCAACCACCGCTATACCTCTCGATTCCACCACCAATTCACACGTATCTAGCCATAATTAATTCAAATACATCAATATATGCTAATTAAACCAATTCTAATGCATGAATATGAATTTCCCAATGTTTTCCCCAAAAAGTCAAAACCCGACCCGGGCCCGCTTGGTCAAAATCCGAAGTTCGAACCAAAACCCGATCACACATTCACTCACGAACTAAAAAATGCAATTAGTTTTGAAATCCGACCTCAAATTGAGGTCCAAATCCCCAAAATTTAAAAATCCTAACTTCTACCCAAGAACACCTAATTTCCCATGAAAACCCCTAGATTTTGAAATTAAATCATGTAAAAAGATGAAATAGATTGAAAAAAATAAGTTAGAAATCGTTTATCTATGATATGGGAAAGAAATCTCTTCACGAAAATTGCCTATGGGAGTTTAGAGTTTGAAAATTTGAGAAGTGAAGTGAAAATCTCGTCCAAATGAAGTTTTGATCAGCTGCAAATGTCTCGCAAATGCGAAGGAACGTCGCAAATGTGAGAACCATCACACCTCTGCTGCCTTCGCAATTGCGAACACCGACCTCCGCAATTGCGGCATAAAGATCGCATATGTGATTACCCCCTGCCCAGACTCTCTTCGCAATTGCGAAGTTTTTTTCGCATTTGCGAACTAAGCCGACCCAGGCCTTCTTCGCATTTGCGATAAAGGCCTCGCAATTGCCACCTCTGTTTTCTTCGCAATTGCAAACCCTGGTCTCGCAATTGCGAGATCAGAGGCCAACACCAGAACTGATGCCTCCAACACATTTTTCCTAAGTCCAAAACACTCTATTGCCTATCAAAAACTCACCCGAGCCCTCGGGGCTCCAAACCAAACATGCACGCAAGTCTAAAAACATCATACGGACTTGCTCGTACGATCGAATCATCAAAATAACATCAACAACTACGAATTTAACCTCAAATTCATGAAATTCTTCAAGAACATTAAAATTTCCATTTTCTCAACTAAAGGTCCGATTTATATCAAATCAACTCCGATTCTTACCAAATTTCACAGATATGACATAAATATTATAATAAACCTGTACTGGGCTCCGAAACCGAAATACAGGCCCGATACCATCAAGAACACACACCCTTTTATTTCCAAAAGTCTTTATATTTTCCAGCAAATAATTTTCTTTAAAAATTCTTTTCTCGGGCTAGGAACCTCGGAATTCGATTCCGGGCATACGCCCAAGTCCCATATATTACTACGGACCCTATGGGACCGTCGGATCACGGGTCCGGGTCCATTTACCAAGAATGTTGACCAAAGTCAACTTTAATCAATTATAAAGGCCAATTTCATTATTTTTCTAAAATTTCACATAAAAGCTTTCCGGAAACGCGTCCGGACTATGCACGCAAATCGAGGTGAGACAAAAGAGGTTTTCAAGGCCTCGGAACACAGTTTTGACTTCTAAAATAAGAGATGACCTTTAGAGTCATCACACATAATAAAAAAAAAAGAGCATACTAACAAAGTCTTAACAAGTAGTTGAAGCTCTATAATGGTAGGGAAATGAAATACTTGGTGGAACATTCGAGGAAAATTAGTGCTTTTTGTGAAAAATATTAGTTTTAGAATAATATTGTATGCTTAGAAGCAATGGTTTAAAAGGCGGGGCATGAAGCGAGGCATTTTATCTCTGACGAGGCGAGGCGTAAGCCCTATGACATGGGGCGTAAGTCCCACAGATCTTTAAACTTTACTAATTTCAAGAATTTTAAGATAGTATATGTGATGACCCAATTACTTGTTTTTAAAATGAATTCTGCATTCCGATGCCTTAAAAACCTCTTTCAGCATCACCTCAATTTGCGTGCGCAGTCCGGGCGCGTAGCCGGAAAGCTATTATGTGAAAGTCTATGAAAAATGTTGAAATTTTGACTTAAAATGCATTTAAGTTGACTTCGATCAACATTTTGGCAAAACGGACCCGGACCCATGATCTGACGGTCCCGGAGGGTCCGTGGAAAAATATGGGACTTGGGCGTGTGCCCGGAATCGAATTCCGAGGTCCCAAGCCCGAGAAATGAATTTTTAAAGAAAATTGTTTTCTGGAATTATTTATGAGTTTTGGAAATGAGATGTGTTTAAAATTTGATGGTATCGGGCCAATATTATGGTTCCGGAGCCCGGTACAGGTCTTATATGTGGCTTAAGTCGAGTCTGTGAAATTTGGTAAGAAACGGACTTGAAATGACGTGAATCGGACCGTATTTGAGAAAATTGGAAAAATTTAAAGTTTTAAAGTGATTTCATGATTTCGATGCTAAATTCATAGTTGTTGATGTTATTTTAGCGATTTGATCGCACGAGTAAGTTCGTAGGGTGTTTTTGAGGTAGTGTGCATGTTTGGTTTGGAGCCCGAGGGCTCGGGTGAGTTTTGGGATGTCTTAGGCTTAAAACATGGATGTTGCAGTTTCAGAGAAGTGCAAATCTCTGAACCCTCCAGTGCTGACCGCATTGGTTTTGGTGCTGTCCGTTGTGGGGCTGTAAGGCCGCACTCGATTTTGTGCGGTCCGCACAGGTTCGCTGGTCCGACTTCAGAAGCCTATATCTTTTGATCTACAAGTAATTTTGAGATGATTCAAAAACGGAAGTTGTAGCCCTTCGTGTCTAGTTTCCAGAAAGGTATAAAAATCACAATTTGGACATCTGCAGAGAAAGTTATGGCTAAAATACTAAAGCATGTCACTGCAGTCCACATGGAGAGCTGTGCGGCCACACTCGATTTTGTGCGGTCCGCACAGGGGGTCTGAGAGGGGTATATTTAGACGGGATTTTCAGTTATTTTTCATTTTTCAAAATCCCAAAAACATAAGAGGCGATTTTTCAAACAACCTTTCTTCTCCAAAATATTGGTAAGTTATTTCTAACTCATTTTCTTTACTCCTTAACTTCTTTTTACAAGATTTCATCCTAGAATCTAGGGTTTTCATGGGGAAGTTGGGAATTTTGGGAAAAACCTAAGAATATTGAAATTTGGGGAGTTAGACCTCAAATTGAGGTCGGATTCCAAAATCAATTATATATTCGGGCTCGGGGGTGAATGGGTAATCGGGTTTTGGTCCGATTTCGGGTTTGGACAAGCGGGCCAGGGGTCGATTTTTGACTTTTTGGGTAAAACTTTGGAAAACTTATTTTCATGCATTGAGTTGATTTATTTAGCATTTATTGATGTTGTTGTATTAATTTGAATTAGATACCAGTAATTCGGAGGCGAATGCTAAAGGAAAAGCGGTGTTTGAGGCTTGAGTTAGCCGTGAAAGTTTGAGGTAAGTGTTTGGTCTAACCTTAGCTTGAGGGATTAGGAGTTGTGTCCTATTTGCTACTTGCTTCTTGTTGAGTACGACGTATAAGCATGGTGACGAGTATTTATACATTGGTGTCGAGCATGACCGTGAGTCTTAAATTGTACTTTATTGTGTTCTTAAATAATACTACGGATGCTTAAATTGATGATTTTTGGTATTGAGCAAGGATTAAGATTGTTCTGTAATTTACTTATGGTTGAGTATTGGTGTTAGCTGAGGTAGTTAGATGAGGGAACAAGATTGGTTATAGCTGTTTCTCCCTTGCGGGGACGTATTTACTTATTCTGTCGATTCCCTTGCCGGAATAGTGTAGTTCTTTATTGATCCCTTGCCGGGGCTCTTGTTATGATTGTTGTTGATTGTTTATGTGGATCAGGTTGCGCGCCACAACAATGTTATATTTGGATCTGGTTGCATGCCGCAACAATATTATATGTGGATCGGGTTGCACGCCACAACAATGATATAAAGGGATCGGGTTGCATGCCGCAACAATATTATATGTGGATCGGGTTGCACGCCGCAACAATGATATAAATGGATCGGGTTGCACGCCGCAACAGTGATAAATGATATGGATCGGGTTGCACGCCGCAACAATGTTGTTATGTGTTGGGATCGGGCTGCGCGCCGCAACAATTGATGATATAAAGTGTTTATAGATTGGTTATAAGTTCCTTATTGTTTTGTTGTAAATTCTAAGTTGTCCTTATGCCTTTTTTTTTCTTGATTTACTATGATGTAGATATATCCCCCGCAGCATGCACCCCCTCCCATCTTCACTTGTTGTTCCTGTTTATTTTCCGTTGCATATTAAATAACTGTACGGGTTTAATTGGTAGTCTGGTCCTAGCCTCGTCACTACTTCGCCGAGGTTAGGCTAGGCACTTACCAGCACATGGGGTCGGTTGTGCTGATACTACACTCTACACTATATGCAAATCCCGGAGCGACAGCTTTTGGACCATAGCTTTGGGTGGCAGCCTTCAGTCCAGCTAGAGATCCCGAGGTAGTCCTCCAAGCGTCCGCAGGCCCGGCGTTCTCTTCTATCTTATTATGTATTCTGTTTTCAGTTGTTCCGAGACAAATTGTACTCTCTTTTCAGATACTTGCTTGTAGCATTCATAGACAGTCCGTGATATTGTGACACCAGATTCCGGGTAGAGACGTATGTCGGCATTATCGTACTGCTTTAGTTATTTTATCAAATTAAGTCTTCCGCTTGATTTTCATTATCGTTAATATTTCAATGTTGTTTACCTGTTAACCCAAATTGTTAAAAAGGGCTAAAATGAGATAGTTAGTGACTCCATATTTTGCGGATTGCCTAGCTTCTACGAGTAGGCGCCATCACGACTCACGAGGGTGGGAAATCCGGGTCGTGATAAGTTGGTATCAGAGCTCTAGGTTACATAGGTCTCACAATTCACGGACAAGCTTAGTAGAGTCTGAGGGATCGGTACGGAGACGTCTGTATTTATCCCCCAGAGGCTACAGAGTTAGAAAAAGTTTCACATTTATTCTTTCCTGTCGTGCGGTTTGGTTTCTCAATGCTAATTGAATTTCTACTATGTTCTTTTGCAGATGCCGAGAACACGCGCTTCCTCATCTGCTGATCAGCAACCCGAGCCCCCAGCAGCAGCTCCCACATGGGGCAGAGGGTGAGGTTGAGGCCGTGCTAGAGGCTGAGGTAGGGGCAGAGCTCAGTCCAGAGCAGCAGCACCAGCGGCGGAGCCTCAGGTTGACTTTGATGATGAGGTTTCGGCCCCAGCAGTTCCGGTGGGCCCAGCTCAGGTCCCAGAGGGGTTTATTGCTACCCCAATAATCCTCTGGTCCGTCTAGTGGGCCTTATGGAGAGTGTCACCCGGGCAGGCTTGCTTCCTGTAGCACCAGTCGTCTCTCAGGCTGGAGGAGGAGCCCAGACTCCTGCTACTCGCACTCCGGAGCAGATGGCTCCCCAATTTCAGACTCCAGCAGTTCAGCCAGTTGGAGCAGTCCAGCCGGGTGTGGTAGCTCAGACCGGTGATGGGGCAGCTATGTTTGCCGATGCTTTGTGGAGATTGGACAGGTTCACCAAGCTTTTCACTGCCACTTTCAGCGGTGCATCTTCTGAGGATCCCCAGGATTATCTAGACAGCTGTCATGAGGTTCTCAGGAACATGGGGATAGTGGAGACCAATGGGATCGACTTTGCTACTTTCCGATTATCTGGATCCTCCAAGACTTGGTGGAGAGATTATTGTTTGGCTAGACCAGCCGGATCGCCAGCTTTGACTTGGGAGCAGTTTACTCAGCTATTCCTGGAGAAGTTTCTTCCCGTTACTCTGAGGGAGATTTATCAAAGGCAGTTTGAGCGTCTCCAGCAGGGTTCCATGACTGTTACCCAGTATGAGACCAGGTTTATTGATTTGGCCCGTCATGCTCTACTTATACTTCCCACAGAGAGAGAGAGGGGGTGAGGAGGTTCATTGAGGGACTTATCCAGCCTATTCGACTTCAGATGGCTAAGGAGACGGGGAGTGAGATATCTTTCCAGGAGGCGGCCAATGTGGCCAGGAGAGTGGAGATGAATCTGTCGCAGGGAGGTGGTCATGGTTCGGACAAGAGGCCTCGTCATTCAGGACGATTCAGTGGTACCTCGTCTGGAGGCAGGGATTCGTATGGTAGAGGCCATCCTCTTAGGCCCTTCCAATCAGCACTTCAAGTTTCTCACGGTGCTTCAGGTGGCCGTGGTTCTCATATACAGTATTCTGATCAGTAGCCCTACAGTGCACCACCAGCTCCTATCAGTGCACCGCCGCTCCAGAGTTTTCGGGGTGGTCATTCAGGTCACCAAGGTAGTCTCAGTTTCCTCAACCGTAGCACTCAAGTGGATGCTATGAGTGTGGCGAGTATGGTCATATCCGAAGGGCTTGTCCGAGGTTGGTGGGTACTCAGTCGCAACAGCAGGGTTCCCGTGCTATGGTTCAGGCACCAGGTGTTCCACCGCCCGCCCCGCCAGCTAGGGGTGGGGGGTAGAGGTGCTAGAGGTGGAGGTAGAGGTTCTAGAGGTGGAGCTCAGGCCGCTAGGAGTGGAGGCCAGCCAGCTGCAGGTCGTCCTAGAGATGTAGTCCAGGGTGGTGGGGCCCAGCCCCGATGTTATGCTCTTCCAGCCAGGCCTGAGGCTGAGGCTTCCGATGCAGTTATCACAGGTACTGTTCTGGTTTGTGGCAAAGATGCTTCAGTTTTATTTGATCCAGGGTCTACCTATTCCTATGTGTCATCTTATTTTGCACCGTATCTGGTCATGCCTAGTGATTCCTTGAGTGCCCCTGTATATGTGTCTACATCGGTAGGTGATTCTATTATGGTAGATTGAGTCCATCGCTCTTGTATAGTTGTTGTCACACCTCCTTTTTACCTACACCCGCAAGGGTGTAAAGGAGTTTTTCCAATTGAAGGACAATCGAAACGGGATTCGTTTTATTAAAAGATTCAGAGTCGCCACTTGGGAGATTTATGGTGTCCCAAGTCACCGGTTGAATCCCGAATCGAGGAAAATATGACTCTGTTTAACAGTGCGCGAACCAGAAATGCGAGTAAGGAATTTTGTTAACCCGGGAGAAGGTGTTAGGCATTCTCGGGTTCCGTGGTTCTAGCACGGTCACTCAACTGTCATATTTTGGCTTATTTATTCGATTTTAGAACATGTTTTAACCTATGTGCTTTTTAACTTTAAACCGCTTTTATTATTACTGTTAAAGAGAATTGCAACGTTGTTAAAATACGTCTCGAACCACGTCACATAAATGCGCCCGTGGTTTTTGACACATTTCAACTTCGTTGGGATTTGGATTTGGGTCACATAAATGTGCAGCCGAGTTTAGGAAGGTAATATTATTAAATATCGGGCCTAAAGCAACTAGCGTATTATTAACTTTGTGGGAGGCCATGAAATTCGCTAAATGGCGCGTCCCGAATTCTAAGGTTGAGTTAAAACCAATTAAAGTGAGGGCCACACAATTTGTGATTTTATTTGGGCTCGGTGCACCTCATTTATTTTAAAGGCCATCTTAAAAGAGAAACTATTATTTTCTATTAGGATGATCTCTAAGAACTTAGTTAATTAGTATTACTAAATGAATATTATCGGAAACAGCCCAGGGGTAGTCTTTAGCAAAGTGGCTTCAAAGCAGTCCATGGAAAAGGGAATTGGGTCAGCCCTGTTAACATGAGTTATTTAGCATTTGGGCTTGTGATTGACCCACAGTATTTTTGGGCTTGTGACTGCCCCCCAACAATTATTTGGATAGCTATACCTTGAGACCACAAATCTCAAGGCCATCTCAATGTCCAATTTCAATGGGGTTCCACTTCATGAACTAAACCCCGAACAATCACAAAGAAACACAGATCATACCATACGAATTAGAATCAATAAGCTAAATAACGAGGGATATTAGATGATCAATCAGATATTTGTGCATTGAGCAACTGATTCTGCAACAAGTTAAACTCAGGGACCATTTGATATCTAAAATAAAGCTAGATTATGCATAAGATGTGATTACTGATTGTCCAAATCACAAACAGATGATAGACTATTACGACCCTAGAAACAATAACGTCCAATTCAATCACAAGGTGAAGATCTATGATCCTAGAAACAGTTTCAAATTCATGCTATCTCTAATACTAAAATTAAACTAACGCAAAATGAAACTATATTTAAAGCTACTGAATAATCCGAGGTCCAGCAGTCCTAATTACACAAATAGTCTTAATTAATTCCAGAGAGTACTCGTTCAAAATGAATTGTGCAACTAAGTATCAAAAACTAGTGATGACTACAAGGAAAATCCAAGTGAAACAACAAGTATTTCTCTTCATCATTTGATCTACAAATGGTTCATACATGTTGATTCAGACTTCCATATCACTTGAGTCATAGAAGTGTACCTGGAATCGAATCAGAATAAAGGAGGAAGGAATTAGTAATGGCAGTCAACAAACAGCAGTTGCAACCAGCAGACACAGAAGCAGTTTCAAACCCAAAAAAATATCACAGATACCCAGGGATGAATTATAGAAGAACAGCACCAAAAAATGACCAAAAATAACTTGATTGAACCCAAACCCACTTGAAGTCAAACCCAATAAACCTCTGAAGTTTCAGCAATCAGTACACAAGGAACATTTAAGCCATTTTCCTCTTTGAACTAAGCTAAAATTCAGAACAGTAGCTAAAACTTGCAATTGATCTATGAAAACTCAACGCAACAGTACTTTTTTTTTGGAATTTTCTGTTGTTTTTGTTGGTTTGTTTTTTGGTTTTTGAAGATTTTTGAATTTGAAATTCAAGTTTCAGGTTGAAACTTGTTGAACACCTTTTGGGGGGAATTTTTAGAGGCTCCAAACTTTCCAATGAAGGCACCAAGCGTGCCTTTTTATAGGCAGAGCCTAGGGCTTTTTCAGATTTTTTTTTCTTTTTGGTCCCTCACTTTGTGACTTCTTTAACAAGTTATCATCCACAATATTAAACAAACAGCCCTTGCTAGAACCTTCTAAGGGTTTCTTATGCAATTATGAACAAATTCCTTGGGCTCTATTCCCTATTTTACCCTTAAGTAAACTGTTATTCACTCTTTGAACCTTCCCTTAAGACCCCTTAAGTTTCTAGTCATTCTATTCCCCCCTTAAAGTACTGAATATCTACAGATATTACCAAACAGAAACATGCTCTAACTAATGCTCTCAAACGGATCTAAAGCAAGTAAAATAACAGATACAAATCTGATGAACTACTAACAAACTGATTCTACAATGAAACAGACGACTTTCAATTATAATCAGGTCACAAATCCAAACAAACCTAAGATATAGCTTGAATCAACTACTGAAAAGCAGAAATAACGATTACTTTTGGCAATTTTAACAGTCGACCACTAATCAACAACCCAAAGGATCATGAATCAAAACCAAACACACAAAATATGAATCAAACAAAATTCTAAGAACACTGAAAGGACGAACTGACAACTCGAATCTAATTAAACTTATCAGTTACAAATGAGATTTAGGGAACAAGAACCAAATCCTAGATTAACTAAAAAAAACACAAAAACTAAACTAAACAAAATCACAAAAGATAAAACATAGCCAAAATATAAAGAAAACTTACTGATTTTGAACTCCACATGACTGACTTTCGAAATTGGTTTTCAGTTAATGTTATTTGTCTATTTCGTCAAAAATAGGCATATAACGTTAACTAGAAAACACTCGACTACTCGAAACTTCCCAAAACAGGTTTAACTTTGAACCCTAGATCTGAAATTCACGGAGCTTCACTCGGATTTGAGGGGTTTTGGCTTGGGATTCGGGATGAGGGGGTCAAGGAGGCTAGAGGGTGTGATTTTTGGGATTTTTGGAGGAATTAGGGTTTTGGTCCGAATTTCAAATCAAAATTCGAGAGGTTTGGTGAGGATTAGAGGGAAAGGGTTAGGGGATTTGGAAAGAGGAAGGCGAGGGGAGTTCAGGGTGTAATTTTGGACGGGGTTGGAGCTTCGCCGCCGCCGTGGGCGATTTCCGGTGGAAGTCCAAGGCGGTGGGTGGTGGCGTTATTTTCTGATAATGGGGAGTGAGAGAGATGACGTTGGGGGGTAGGGGGACCTATCCGACATTTAAAGACTCCAAACCTAGGCAGTTCTCATCCGTTGGATCACAAGAATCAATGGCTGTGATCAACACTTGGGAAACGGCGTCGTTTCTTTTAAATGAGGATTGGACCGGACTGGGGTTAACGTTGGGCTGGGTTTGTGATTTTTGGGATGGGATGTCGTTTGAGCTAAGAAAATCTGGCCCAACATCATAAACCGGGCTATTTCTCTTTCCCCTTTTATTTATTTTCCTTTTCTTTTCTTTTTTTTTCAATTTCAAAACAAATTAATTTCCTTTTTCTTTTCCTTTTCAAAAATTAATGAAAATGGAAATTAATTCCTAAAATTCAACTAATCCTAAAACTAATTAAACACATATGATGATTATCACAAAACAAACTTAAAAGAAAGCCCATTCAAGATCAAGATCAAAAATTAAAAATGCAACTTAAACAAATATTTTTTGCTTTTCCATTTTATGAAACAATTACTTTCTTAATTAATCTTATGATGTAGAATCAAAACCCTAAGTGCACAGGTCCAATACATTTTTTTTTTTGTATTTTTATGAATTAAAATGTGTAAAAAAAATACCAACAATTAACATCAAATGCCACAAAAATTCACGCAATTGCAAATAATGAAAGGAAATTATTTTGTTTGAATCTCTGGGAGTAATTCGTATAGGGCAAAAATCACGTGCTCACAGCTGCCCCTCTTTGCTCGGAAACACGAAGAGTTTTCGTGCAAAGATAAGTGAGCGGATACGAGCGATTTTTGCCTGTTTGAATACTCCGCGTGAAGCATTTTTGAAAGATTTGACTGCACCATGCTTCTGAGGTTGCCTACATATCCTTGGCTAAAAAGGAATCAGGTCAGTGTAGTTCGGGAAGGTTTGGTAGCTGGGACTACCAGGAGCTGTGATTTCACTGCTGTTGCTGCTGCTGCTACTGCTTGCTGAACCCCCTTATTACACCTAGTCAAAACAAAAAGGAGCTAGACTAATCTACGATCTATGAATTACAAAATATCCTATCTATATCTTCAAACTGCTCATGTGTTTCATGTTGCCTTGTTGTCTTTTACTCTATTGGTGAAATCCACTGTTGCCGATTTGAATTGTAAACTGAGATGTCTTCCCTTTCTTCGGTAGATGCCTGACTGCTGAACTTGATATGTATTCATCTGCTATACAGGCAGGCTCCAGACTTCAAAACTTGAATGTATTCCTCTGTTATACGGGCGGGCTCCCGACTTCAGAACTTGAAAATATATGCCTTGAAAATATATGCCTCTGTTCTACGGGCGGGCTCCCGACTTCAAAACTTGAAAATACATGCCTGTGTTCTACGGGCGGGCTCCCGACTTCAAAACTTGAAAATATATGCCTCTGTTCTACGGGCGGGCTCCCGACTTCAGAACTTGAAAATACATGCCTCTGTTCTACGGGCGGGCTCCCGACTTCAAAACTTAAAAATATATGCCTCAGTTCTACGGGCGGGCCCCCGACTGCTGAAACTTGAAATGTGTGCCTCTGTTCTCCAGGAAGGCTCTGCCTCTGTTCTCCAGGCGGGCTCCTGACTTCAACAAAATAGACAAAAACAAAGAAAATTTTCTGCCCCAGTTTGCACTAGGAAGATTTGTGAGTTGTTAGCAAAATATAGATCACCTAAGCTATTGATGCAATGATGAGAATAAAACTAAAGACTTGATTGGAATGTACGTCTCCTGTGAGTAAAACCAAGGACATTTGTCTAGCAAATTCATCAGACTAGATCTTCTATCTTAGGAAAAAGATTCATCAGACTAAGATTTTGATCCTAGGAAAAAGTCCATCAGACTAGGTTTTCTATCTTAGGAGAATAATTCATCAGACTAAGATTTTGATCCTAGGAGAAAGTTCATCAGACTAAGATTTTGATCCTAGGAGAAAATTCATCCGACTAGGTTTTCTATCTTAGGAGAAAGATTCATCAGACTAAGATTTAGATCCTAGGAGAAA
>NW_017675244.1:0-20311 GCF_001879085.1 Nicotiana attenuata | reverse complement strand
TCACATAAATGCACCCGTGGTTTTTGACACATTTCAACTTCGTTGGGATTTGGATTTGGGTCACATAAATGTGCACCCGAGTTTAGGAAGGTAATATTATTAAATGCCGGGCCTAAAGCACCTAGCGTATTATTAACTTTGTGGGAGGCCATGAAATTCGCTAAATGGCGCGTCCCGAATTCTAAGGTGGAGTTAAAACTAATTAAAGTGAGGGCCACGCAATTTGTGATTTTATTTGGGCTCGGCGCACCTCATTTATTTTAAAGGCCATCTTAAAAGAGAAACTATTATTTTCTATTAGGATTATCTCTAAGAACTTAGTTAATTAGCATTACTAAATGAATATTATCGGAAACAGCCCAAGGGTAGTCTTTAGCAAAGTGGCTTCAAAGCCAGCCCATGGAAAGGGAATAGGGTCAGCCCTGTTAACGTGAGTTATTTAGCATTTGGGCTTGTGATTGGCCCACAGCGTTTTAGGGCTTGTGACTGGCCCCGTACAATTATTTGGATAGCTATACCTTGAGACCACAAATCTCAAGGCCATCTCAATGTCCAATTTCAACGGGGTTCCACTTCATGAACTGAACCCCGAACAATCACAAAGAAGCACAGATCATACCATACGAATTTGAATCAATAAGCTAAATAACGAGGGATATTAGATGATCAATCAGATATTTGTGCATTGAGCAACTGATTCTGCAACAAGTTAAACTCAGGGACCATTTGATATCTAAAATAAAGCTAGATTATGCATAAGATGTGATTACTGAATGTCCAAATCACAAACAGATGATAGACTATTACGACCCTAGAAACAATAACGTCCAATTTTCAATTACAAGGTGAAGATCTATGACCCTAGAAACAGTTTCAAATTCATGCTATCTCTAATACTAAAATTAAACTAACGCAAAATGAAACTATATTTAAAGCTACTAAATAATCCGAGATCCAACAGTCCTAATTACACAAATAGTCTTAATTAATTCTAGAGAGTACTCGTTCAAAATGAATTGTGCAACTAAGTATCAAAAACTAGTGATGACTACAAGGAAAATCCAAGTGAAACTACAAGTATTTCTCTTCATCATTTGATTCTACAAATAGTTCATACATGTTGATTCAGACTTCCATATCACTTGAGTCATAGAAGTGTACCTGGAATCGAATCAGAATAAAGGAGGAAGGAATTTGTAATGGCAGTCAACAAACAGCAGTTGCAACTAGCAGCCACAGAAGCAGTTTCAAACCCAAAAAAACATCACAGATACCCAGGGATGAATTATAGAAGAACAGCACCAAAAAATGACCAAAAATAACTTGATTGAACCCAAACCCATTCGAAGTCAAACCCAATAAACCTCTGAAGTTTAAGCAATCAGTACACAAGGAACATTTAAGCCATTTTCCTCTTTGAACTAAGCTAAAATTCAGAACAGTAGCTAAAACTTGCAATTGATCTATGAAAACTCAACGCAACAGTACTTTTTTTTTGGAATTTTTTGTTATTTTTGTTGGTATTTTCTGGTTTTTGAAGATTTTTGAATTTTGAAATTCAAGTTTCAGGTTGAAACTTGTTGAACACCTTTTGGGGGGGGAATTTTTAGAGACTCCAAACTTGCCAATGAAGGCACCAAGCGTGCCTTTTTATAGGCAGAGCCTAGGGCTTTTTCAAACTTTTTTGTTTCTTTTTGGTCCCTCACTTTGTGACTTCTTTAACAAGTTATCATCCACAATATTAAACAAACAGCCCTTGCTAGAACCTTCTAAGGGTTTCTTATGCAATTATGAATAAATTCCTTGGGCTCTATTCCCTATTTTACCCTCAAGTAAACTGTTATTCACTCTTTGAACCTTCCCTTAAGACCCCTTAAGTTTCTAGTCATTCTATTCCCCCCTTAAAGTACTGAATATCTACAGATATTACCAAACAGAAACATGCTCTAACTAATGCTCTCAAACGGATCTAAAGCAAATAAAACAACAGATACAAATCTGATGAACTACTAACAAACTGATTCTACAATGAAACAGACGACTTTCAATTATAATCAGGTCACAAATCCAAATAAACCTAAGATATAGCTTGAATCAACTACTGAAAAGCAGAAATAACGATTACTTTTGGCAATTTTAACAGTCGACCACTAATCAACAACCCAAAGGATCATGAATCAAAATCAAACACCCAAAATATGAATCAAAACAAATTCTAAGAACACTGAAAGGAAGAACTGACAACTCGAATCTAATTAAACTTATCAGTAACAAATGAGATTTAGGGAACAAGAACCAAACCCTAGATTAACTAATAAAAACACAAAAACTAAACTAAACAGAATCACAAAAGATAAAACATAGCCAAAATAGAAAGAAAACTTACTGATTTTGAACTCCACATGACTGACTTTCGAAATTGGTTTTCAGTTAATGTTATTTGTCTATTTCGTTAAAAATAGGCGTATAACGTTAACTAGAAAACACTCGACTACTCGAAACTTTCCAAAACAGGTTGAACTTTGAACCCTAGTTCTGAAATTCACGGAGCTTCACTCGGATTTGAGGGGTTTTGGCTTGGGATTCGGGATGAGGGGGTCAAGGAGGCTAGAGGGTGTGATTTTTGGGATTTTTGGAGGAATTAGGGTTTTGGTCCGAATTTCAAATCAAAATTCGAGAGGTTTGGTGAGGATTCGAGGGAAAGGGTTAAGGGATTTGGAAAGAGGAAGGCGAGGGGAGTTCAGGGTGTAATTTTGGACGGGGTTGGAGCTTCACCGCCGCCGTGGGCGATTTCCGGCGGCGGTCCCAGGCGGTGGGTGGTGGCGTTATTTTCTGATAATGGGGAGTGAGAGAGACGACGTTGGGGGGTAGGGGGACCTATCCGACATTTAAACACTCCAAACCTAGGCAGTTCTCATCCGTTGGATCAAAAGAATCAATGGCTGTGATGAACACTTGGGAAACAACGTCGTTTCGTTTAATTGAGGATTGGACCGGACTGGGGTTAACGTTGGGCTGGGTTTGTGATTTTTGGGATGGGATTTCGTTTGGGCTAAGCAAATCTGGCCCAACATCATAAACCGGGCTATTTCTCTTTCCCCTTTTATTTATTTTTTTTTTCTTTTTTTTTCAATTTCAAAACAAATTAATTCCCTTTTTCTTTTCCTTTTCAAAAATTAATGAAAATGGAAATTAATTCCTAAAATTCAACTAATCCTAAAACTAATTAAACACATATGATGATTATCACAAAACAAACTTAAAAGAAACCCCATTCAAGATCAAGATCAAAAATTAAAAATGCAACTTAAACAAATATTTTTTGCTTTTCCATTTTATGAAACAATTACTTTCTTAATTAATCTTATGATGTAGAATCAAAACCCTAAGTGCACAGGTCCAATACATTTTTTTTTTTGTATTTTTATGAATTAAAATGTGTAAACAAAATACCAACAATTAACATCAAATGCCACAAAAATTCACGCAATTGCAAATAATGAAAGGAAATTATTTTGTTTGAATCTCTGGGAGTAATTCGTATAGGGCAAAAATCACGTGCTCACAGTTGTGATTGGGGATCTTGAGACTCGTGTAGATTTGTTGCTTCTAGACATGGTTGATTTTGATGTCATACTGGGGATGGACTGATTATCACCTTACCACGCTATCTTGGACTGTCATGCCAAGACTGTGACCTTAGCCTTGCTGGTTTTACCTCGTTTAGAGTGGAGAGGGACTCCTAGTCATTCTACCCGTAGTGTTATCTCTTATGTGAAGGCTCGAAGTATGGTCGAGAAGGGGTGTTTGTCCTATTTGGCATATCTTCGTGATTCTAGTGCCGAGGTTTCTTCTATTGATTCTGTGCCTGTTGTTCGTGAGTTCCCTGAGGTATTTCCTTCAGACCTGCCGGGTATGCCACCCGACAAGGATATTGACTTCCGCATTGATTTGGCACCGGGCACTCAGCCCATTTCTATTCCGTCGTACCGTATGGCCCTGCCTGAGTTGAAAGAGTTGAAGGAGAAGTTGCAAGACTTGCTTGAAAAGGGTTTCACTAGACCCAGTGTTTCGCCTTGGGGTGCGTCGGTGTTGTTTGTTAAGAAGAAGAATGGATCGATGGGAATGTGTATAGATTACCAGCAATTGAACAAGGTTACAATCAAGAATAAGTATCTGCTACCGAGGATTGATGATTTGTTTGATCAACTTCAGGATTCCAAGGTATTTTCAAAGATTGACTTGAGATCTGGCTACCATCAGTTGAGTATTAGGGCATCCGATGTCCCTAAGACAGCTTTTCGCACTCGGTACGGGCATTATGAGTTCTTGGTGATGTCATTCGGGTTGACAAATGCCCCAGCAACTTTTATGGATTTGATGAACCGAGTGTTCAGGCCTTACTTGGATTCGTTCGTGATAGTCTTTATTGATGATATTCTGATTTATTCCCGCGGCCGGGAGAAGCACGAGCAGCATCTTAGAGTGGTTCTTCAGACTCTGAGGGATAGTCAGTTGTATGCCAAGTTTTAGAAGTGTGAGTTCTGGTTGAGTTCAGTTGTATTCCTGGGTCATGTTGTATCAGCAGAGGGTATTCAGGTTGATCCGAAAAAGATTGAGGCGGTCAAGAACTGGCCTAGACCAGCATCAGCTATAGAGATCCGAAGTTTCTTAAGATTGGCAGGCTACTATCGTCGGTTCGTGGAGGGGTTTTCGTCTATTGCAACCCCGATGACCAGGTTGACCCAGAAGGGTGCCCAGTTCAGATGGTCAGACGAGTGTGAGGCGAGCTTCCAGAAGCTCAAGACAGCTCTGACTACGGCACCAGTGTTGGTTTTGCCCACAGGTTCAGGGCCTTATACAGTTTATTGTGACGCATCTCGTATTGGACTTGGTGTAGTGTTGATGCAGGATGGCGAGGTCATTGCTGATGCTTCCCGGCAGTTGAAGATTCATGAGAAGAACAATCCGGTTCAAGATTTGGAGTTAGCAGCCATTGTTGACGCGTTGAAGATTTGGAGGCATTATCTATATGGCGTGGCATGTGAAGTGTTCACCGATCACAAGAGTCTGCAGTATTTGTTCAAGCAAAAGGAGTTGAATTTGAGGCAGATGAGGTGGTTGGAGCTGTTGAAAGACTATGATGTCACCATCTTATATCATCCAGGAAAGGCCAATGTGGTGGCCGATGCTTTGAGTAGGAAATCGGTTAGTATGGGCAGTCTTGCTTATATTCTGGTCGGTGAGAGACCGCTTGCTTTGGATGTTCAGGCTTTGGCCAATCAGTTCGTGAGGTTGGATGTTTCTGAGCCCAACCGTGTCTTAGCTTGCACAGTCGCTCGTTCTTCATTATTAGAGCGTATCCGAAATCGGCAGTATGGTGATCCCCATTTGTGTGTCCTTAGAGACATGGTGCAGCACGGAGGTGCCAAGCAGCTTACCTTAGGTGATGATGGAGTTTTGAGATTGCAGGGTCGAGTTTGTATGCCTAATGTGGATGGGCTCCTGGAGTTGATTTTAGAGGAGGCCCATAGTTCCCGGTACTCTATTCATCCAGGCGCCGCCAAGATGTACCAGGATTTGCGGCAGCATTATTGGTGGAGGATAATGAAGAAGGACATTGTTGCATATGTGGCTCGGTGTTTGAATTGTCAGCAGGTTAAGTACAAGCATCAGAGGCCTAGTGGTTTGTTCCAGAAGATTGAGATTCCTGAGTGGAAGTGGGAGCATATCACTATGGACTTCGTTGTTGGACTCCCACGGACTCAGAGGAAGTTCGATGCAGTGTGGGTTATTGTTGATAGATTGACCAAGTTAGCACATTTCATTCCTATGGCAGTCTCTTATTCTTCCGAGAGGTTACTGAGATCTACATTTGGGAGATTGTTCATCTTCATGGTGTGCCCGTGTCTATCATTTCGGATCGAGGTACGCAGTTTACCTCACATTTCTGGAAGGCAGTTCAGCGAGAGTTGGGCACACGGGTTGAGTTGAGCATAGTGTTTCATCCTCAGACGGACGGGCAGTCCAAGCGGACCATTCAGATTTTGGAGGATATGCTCCGAGCTTGTGTCATTGACTTTGGAGGCTTGTGGGATCAATTCTTGCCTTTAGCAGAGTTGCCTACAACAACAGCTAGGGGTGTCAGTGGATATTCGAAAACTGACTAAACCGACCGAACCGTACCGCACCGAACCAATTTTTAGGTTTCTTTTTAAGAAACCGTAGGTTTTTATATAAATCTATAACCGCACCGATAATTAGGGTAGGTTTTTTATTTTATAAAAATAAACCGAAAAAATACCAAACCGTACCGAATAAATTTTACATGTGAAAAATATATTTATTTAGTAAGTTTAAAAATAATAATGCATTAAATTTTCTTTGGGCCTCGAAATTATGAAAACTATTACAAGCCTACAATTAATTAAACTCAAAATACTAATTCTTAAAACCTATTATGCCACTTCTACTTAAACTAAGTTATTTCAAGTATCTTTATTAGCAAGACACACAGTATTCTAGCGATTATGAGTAGCAAACTACAATGTATTGAATATGTTTCCTTTCATATAATTTAGATTTATCTTTTTGAATATTTAATCTTCTATAGACTTTATTCTTGAGTCCCAGCTTGTTATATCTTTCAACTCGTGTGATTTATATTTTCTTTGCCTTTATTTGATTTATTTTACATTGTTGTAGAATAGTTGATGAATCTATACTCTAGCCATCTTTCTTTTTTCTTTTTTAATTCATCACCCTTTAAACGGTAAAAATATCTAGAGAGATTTGCTAAGTCCTCTAAAAGAACGTATGTTATTGCGTTCATTTTACTTCTACTGGTGAATTTGACATGATATTAAAAAAATAATCGAAAATTAACCGAACTGTACCGGTACCGAAGAGAAGCCGACATGATTGGGACGGTTTCGAAAAGTCTAATTTTGATTATACATAATAGAATAACCGAAAAATTGGTATGGTACAAATTTTATAAAATAACCGACCGAACCGAACCATTGACACCCCTAACAACAGCTACCATTGTAGTAAACAAGTACCAAGGGAAGGTGGGGTATAAAGATAATTACTCCTTCCATTTCAATTTATGTAAATTTACTTGACTGCGCCGGAGTATAAAAATGAAAAGTAGACTTTTAAAATTGTAATCTTAAATATGGCTGTATTGCTGATATAGTGTAATATGGCTATCACCCTTCAAAGTCTATATCCCACTAATTAGGGGTACATGTCAATCAATAACATTAACTACTCCGATATATAGCGTAAAAAATATCCAATTTCCATCCTTATCATTTATGATATTCATATTATTAATTTGGTCCTTTTTCTCTCTCCCATAAACAAAAATTTGACGTAATCTAATCTCCTTCTCTATACTTTCATGATTCATCTTCTTATTAGGCTAAAGCGAGGGGGTCTATTTTTCGATAAATGTTGCTACATAACGTAAGATTCTTTCGATCATCATATGGTAAGTAGTATTAGTTTTGTGCTATAATATGTAATGTTTTGTTTATCATTGCATAGTTGTGAAAATTTGCTAATATTTTGAGCTCATAAGGTAATATACAGTTACAAGGTTGTATATAATGTGCAGTCCAACAACGAGATTTTGTTAGAAATTATGTACTTTGCGCATATACTGTGTGTATGTTGTTTGCTTTTATTAAAAGGTTCTCCCAAATTAAAAGTAATCTCCTAAGATTTATAATTAAATGTCTCTATGACACCTCATATTTTTATATGTAGATACTGTAATTTCAAAATTTACTGTTCGACTAAATTAAAAACACAAGTTTTGTGCAATATAAATAGGGCTAATGTGACGTAGGTTTTCTTTTCTAATACCCTTCGTCTTGGTGTGAAAGACTAATAATCGCAAGACCTAGGATTTCATTGTCTCTCATGGATTCAGGTACACTTCCACATGATTTGACAAGATCATGATTTTCATCTTAAAGATTTGGTCCAACATTGACTGCATTTTTTAAAATAACCAGATTTTTTTAAAAAGTCATTTAGGAAAAAATAAGAACCCAAGAAAAAGCAATATATACACTAAATTGTCAATACATATTTTACTTGTTAGAAACTTCTTTGTTCCTCAAGTTCAATAATTTGTGCAATATAGAAGGTGACACAGCCATGACTTTTTGGTTATGTTCTTTTGCATGAAGCTCAGCATGAAGTCTACAAAGAGCTGAACCTGCAACTTTCCATGCAAAACCACATTTTTTTACGTCTCCGATAGCCTTTGCATAATCATAAGTAACGCGATAAATAGCAAGTGCATCGTTAAATATATCTGTTGTACTCCTTGCACTCTCCTCCATATCCGGTGCTTCATATAGCAACTACATGAAAAATTGCAAAATTCAAGATATTATATTGGGGAATCACAGGAGATAATGGAGAAATAGGGACAGTGAGAATTGAACTCATAGTTATTGTACTGAAAACTCCCACCGAAACCTTCGTGGTACTCATGGTGGCTTCTTACAAGGGAAAAGGTGCAAATTTACCACTATACTATACGAAATATCTAATTCTACCCTAATACTTTGGAGTCTTGCCTTTAACGGAGCTCCAACATGAACTGAGTTAGCCTCGATTATACTTTAGTTAGGATCCATGATGGAGATCCATTAGGGCCAAGGGACAATGTGAGAATATGATAACGCCAAGGGTATGAATGACCACCGAAGTATAACGGAAGGTAACATTAAGAGATATTTCAAATAGTAGAAGGTATTTTTCACCTTTTTCCCCTTCTCATAATGATGGTTGAAGTTAATTTCTTAAGATTAATAGAAGAAGGTTTACCTGTTTGTATTTTTTAACAACCTCGTCCGCTAAGTCATTTTTTGATTCATTGCTGGTGTTCAACGCTTGAATCATCTCAAATCTGTACTTTTTGTACCTTTCCTCCCATAACCTCAAGCATGTCTCAGGGATTTTGACCTCAAAAGCAGGAATTTTCTTGATTTCTGGACATATAGAGCAAGATATATCACATCCACAACTAAAATACAATTGAAATCAATGAATATCTTGGATCAAACACTTGCCTACTGCAGCTGCTGCTTCAGCTTTAAATGACTTAACCCTGTCATAAATTTCTCCTAGAACTGAAGTAGAGATATACTCTTCTTTCTTTTCCAAGAAATGTGGAAACTTATCCACTTTCAACCTTTTCGGGATGTAGACCTGTGGGTAGAAATTAAGATTTAGGGAACAGGAAACACTCACTTAAATAGCGTATGGTGATTAAGTAAACGATGGTTAATAAGGATATCAAACAGAGATCAGGTCAAAGCAACCAACCTTATTCCCACTTTTGGGGGCGTCTATAGCGTCGTAATACAAATCAGTCAACTCAAACAACTTTTCTTTCATGGTCTTTGTCTCTTCATTCTCTGTGGTGTTATTCTTCCTCAATATCAGAAGTCTATCCATGAGCGCCAACCAGCTAGAAGAAGCGTCAGCCATACTATAGCTGAAAGAGCATTTTTGTTTAAATAAGAATTAAAACATCTTCACAATAGGAATTAGGAAGTTTTTTCATTGATGTTGAAAAGGACCATATTTTGAGGAAATTCCAATGATTTAAAGGTTTAGAATCATTAGCTCGGGGACTTTTTGGGTATGGGCAACTTTTACCATTCAGACATACTGAAACTGTATGTTGCACTCTTCATGGAGCCGAGAAGACATGTTTCAGATAATATTTGTTGAAGTGTGTGACCATCTAATCTAAAAGCTTAAGCTATTAGAGAGCACACTTTTATTTTTTTTATTTTTTTGATTTGCACCGGGTGTCCGAGTCTCTAAGAGCCCCGACTAATCCCGGGGGTGCACAGGCCCTCGGCAAGGAGTTTCCCGCAAGTGCACCACGGTTAATTCAGGTTTTACCCAGTCCGATGGCCCTCAGAAATTGTTTGCACCTAGTGGGTTTCGAACTTGAGACCTTGAAAGGGAGCAAACCCCAAGGCTCAAGTCTATTGCCACCAGGCCAACCCCTGAGGGTAGAGAGCACACTTTTATTTACTCAATTATGTCTTCAACATGCCCCTTCACGTGCGGGCTTTGTTTCTTTTTTATGAGCCAAGCACGTGAAAATTATTTTTGATATTGAGTGGCGGTGAGACTCGAACCCAGGACCTCTGCCTGCTCTAATACCATATTGAAGTGTGTGACCATCTCATCTAAAAGCTTAAGCTATGAGAGAGAACACACTTTTATTTACTTAATTATGTCTTTAACAATATCAAAGAGACATATTATAATTTTGGAGGGCAAAAAAAAAAGGGAATTCTAGACTGAGGTGATACAATAATACATACTTTGGCATCCTAGTTTCTAGGAATGTCTGAAAGAGCTCATGTTCCATTTCCTCGGCAGAGAAGTCTTTAGGCTCCCTATGCAATGTCTTTGGTGTTGAATGGATTCTGCTCCACGGTCTACTTGCACGGTAATATTTCAACAGCTGAAGAATAAAACATAATATGCTCAAATTGGAAGGAATTCATCGAGGATTTTCAATCATTCAAGAAATGAAACGACAACACGATATGTTCTATTTTGTTTTTAAAATTTATTGTTTTCTCATTATCATTTCTAATTGGACATGTAGAGTGAAATGAAGGACGCAATCTGAGACAGTTCAATTATATCATTAAGCAAAGAAATTAGAACAATTAGCCAGCAGTAATGAAAAGTTTACCTGGGGGTTTTGAGAGACCCAATATTTATCTCCATCAAAATCGCCATTAGCAATTTCAGTGGCTGCAGATCTTGGACCTTTGGTCGAGAAAAATATTCCATATTTAGCATTTCCAACTACGTCACCGAGGTTCTTCACTGGGACAGCAAGTAGTCTGTGGATATCACCAAAATGAAGTCCGGGATTCCTGTATACTAGTACCTCTCCAGATATCTGCCCGTGTTCACTGCATAAAATTGTTGAGTTTTACTTTGTAAGTTTCCAGTTTGACTTTTTAAAAGTAAAGGCATAGCATCCAAAGATGACACAAGTTACAAACATACATGTGCTGAAATTACTAGGTCAAAATAATTATTAGGTTAGTTAAACTTTTACTCAAGACTAATAAGAAAATATGGATTGATGAGACGTTCCGACGATCAATGGCTAAGTTGACGACGATACAGAAAGAGCCCAGTGTATCTTTGACTAAAGTGCAAATCCGTGGTGCATGGTAAAAGCACCTAGCCAGTGGCAAAGCCAGGAATTCTAATAAGGGGAGTCAAAATAATGCAAAAATGCATGCCTAGGGCTCGAACCTGAAATAAAGCAATTTTTTAGCCACATTTACCACTAGAATAGAATCTTTCCATTATATCAAGGGGATTCAACTACTCCCTCCCAATTTATATGGAACCTTAGGATTTCGAGAGTCAAACGAGTTCCCCTTTGACCGTGATTTTTTCATCTCTTTTAAATACTTTGAATGATTAATTTTTCTGGCTTATAATACTTTTTTTGTAGTTTCTAAATATGTAAATTTTCAAAAAACTTAAAGATTCTATATCCGAATTCACGGTCAAAATTAAGAAAGTTGACTCTCGAAATCCGAATGATGTCGCATAAATTGGGACATAGGGTATGTGTTTGTGTGCGTACAAATACTTTTACTTTCCGTATGTGCACGGTATACTTTTGACGAGGAATTGGATTACAAGGGTCATATATGATGCATTTAAAGTAAACTTACAGAATAACACAGACTTCATGAGGATTTAATGTATCCGTCGGATCAGCTGTCCCCATTAAATAGAAAGTATCAGAGATAGGAAGTTTTCCTCCTTTTAGCCCATTTCTTTCTTCCTTTGCCAAGGAAGATAAGCAACACCTAAGATACGGTTCACAGAGAGGTACTCCAGCCATTATCATACCCGTGGCAATAGAGGCATCATCACGATCTCTATGGTTCGCTGCAACTGCACGGAGATATAACCAATAAAACAAAAAAAGTAAAGGTCTGATTTGGTAAAGCAATCAACAGATACTTAGAACAGAGTCATGCATTTTAAGATCAATGCAGGTAAAGGAATACTACGATTAAAGCTTCTGTATCAAATCGGAAAGAAGGCTTCAGACAATGTTTATTTAAAACCAGTACAGGCACCAGCTTGTTAATTGTGCAAATAAGCATGTAATGTTTTCAAGACATCATTTGAAAGTTTGAGAACCAAAATGTTACCGCATGCTGAAATTTAAGCAAGACTACGCATAAGTTTAAAGTTGTCGGGTAATAGTATCTGAAGGTCCACATTTCTCCTTATACGTGGTAGGTTATAAACCATAAACAATTGCAAAGAGACTTAGTTTTATTGTAATTTTTTTCTGAACCAAGAATTACCTTTTAGTGCTGTCACCTCATCTGAGTATAACCTTTGTGTCTCCTCCAAAGTGATATTCAGTATATCAAAGAAATACTCTGCAGGAACACCTCCATAGGTCAACAGAGCAATAAGAGTTCTTGATAGATAAGTATTCCGAGGTTTAAAACTGAAAGAAGAACATAAATGGTGTTAGTTGCACACAGTCATGAAAGTAGCATTTTAAATTTCATGTTCCGACGAAGATTCCTACGGTGAAACTTTATCTTTCTACTAATTGAATTGACTAAAAAGCACAAAATACCTAGGTGTAACTATTTCCAGCGAGTTAAACATTCGAGCTCTTGACAATTTTGGGTCAGCCTCAACCTTGATCATTGAAGGCCTAATCTGAATTGTGCGCCGTGGCAGCTAATATTTAAGAACAGAACATTGCATCTATTAAGAAGTTGATTTGGCAAACTAAATACATGATAGAGTAAAGTCTGCTATAATATTGCCATGCAATAAGCCCATTAAAATGGAACAGACTATGGTTTTGATCAACGGTGCCTTGAGGAAGAGCTTACCTTTCTATTGACTAGAAGGGTTCCCTTTACAGCAAGACCATTGTAGAATAGACGGCACTGCATTAACAAAGGCTAGAAAGAGAGAGAGAGAGACATGAAAACTGAACAGATAAGAAACAAGGGGAGCTTGTTTAGTGATAACAGATTGCTAATTTGCAGCAGTTTGGAATCCAAATCAATTGATAAAACATCAAAAACATTTACCAGTTCCCCACTCTGAAATTCTGCCTCTCCCACCTTGGATGAATTCTCCCCAGGTTCAACACCATTGGGATATCTCTGAAATAGTTAATTCAAAATTTAATAGAAAGTTGTTCAAGAGAGACAAAAGGAAATTGTTGCAAAGAAACGGAACGATGAATTTGTCAGATATTTAAATCAATACAAGCATGAAGCAAACCGAGCAAGAGACCGTTTCGTGTGCATTGCCTAAAATTAAAGAACATTAAGGAAATAACATAATTTCAAATGAATTAAAAAGGAAATCAAAGTCTGCAATCCGAACACATCCTTCCAAGTTTCTGCTACAAAAGAAAATGCTTAGTGAACTAGGTTTAATCAGATTACCTCTAACTTGGCATTCTTATACTTCACATTGAAAAAATCTTGTGGACACTTTCTTGCCAAATCTTCCGAAATATATCCTGTCCCATCTGTGTGTATAAGGGGTTTTCCATCTTCGTCATAGAGAGTACGTCCATTCTTGTCCTGAAATTATTTATTTCCAAAAATAGAAGGCGATATTTAAATAATAAAATGAGTGTATTATCTTGAGATAGTCGAAGAACAGGATAACTGACAAGAGATGGCATCGAAGCGCACAAAGAAAACGAAATAGCAATGAAAGTATACATAATTATATATACACATATATTATATGTTTGATAAGCAATATACATGACAATATATATCTTCAATTCTGTCAATATTCACTGAATTCAGATCAACTTGAAGCTTTACTGTCGTGGATAAAATTAGGGAGAACCTGCATTATCAGAGTAACTATGTAGCTCAGAATGAAAGCAAGTATCCATTAATTATTGAAAAGTTATAACAGTCGGGGAAATAGCAAACCTGGCCATGTATTTAGCCATGCTAGAGACCATATGTACATGCATGAAACGACACCTTGCTTTGTGGACTATCTTGTCGTGCAAAATGTAAGTTAAATTTTCATAAGGATTAAGAGATTCCATTCGAACAAAGTAGCATTTGACTGTATCGATCTTTTCCTCTTTGTCCATTGAATTTTTCTTCTTCCCATCATCCTTATAAACTGCAGAAGTACCACAATGACACAAAACCTCATTGGCATCATAAACACTTGAAAACAATAATCTCTCAGGGATTTCCCACCCCGATTTTGAGCATACTAGTGAGAATGACACTTCCATTTATTGGGAATATGAGAAGCTTCATTAAAAAAGCTACTTGTGAAAACAGAAGATCCACATTGACATAGGCCAATGCAAAGGTTCTAAGACGAGGATTTCTTTTAATTACAAGTGATTGTAGATAAATAAGCAAAAAAATTGCTCTTTCAGTACAACACTTTCATGTTTGAAGACCACCGATGTTAGATGGGAGCAAACGTTGGGCTTTAGAAGTTAGAACCAAACATATATATGTTGTAGAAACACGTGTTAAGATGGATCTACGATATTCAAGAAAAGACGAGATTATATATGACTACGGTGCAAGTATCACACAAAATATAAAACAAGAAGAGGTCAAGTAAGATTGTTTGGGGCATGTCTTAGGTAGACCTTCATATACACCGGTTTATAGAAGAAGTGACAATACGATAATTAAAGATGATAAAGACGATGAGATAGACCTAAAATCACATGTAGAGAAATTGTCTCAAAAGACCTACATACTCATAAAATTAAGCAAATTTAGCTTAGAACACAAGTTGACTGAAACAAACAATCCGCCTAGGCGATTCCAACCAGCTTGAATTAAGACTTAGTTATCAGTAGGTTCAGTGTTATTCAATCTATTTTCTACCTTATTACTTATATGTTAAGGTATGAATAAGTGTAATTAGAGAATCTTTAATTTTAGAAAGCACAAAATTAGCATCAAAGAGACAAATTTCCTCGGGAAAACATCTAACAAAGGGAAGTTTGAAATTCTTCTCATTTTTCAAAAAGCAAGATAGATTAGGCGGCATATAGATAAGGTAATTACCAAAAAAGCGATAGCGCCTCAAACCAACAAGAATTCCATTCTTAACAATCTCTTGTGGACACCTTGGGGCTTCTTCCATAAACCTGACAACCAATATATTTTCATCTCCTAATGACTGTTGTAGATGGGTTCTTTCTGCTTTCAGGTAAGGACCCTGACGCCAGGAAGGGAAATAAAAGGTCAAAAGATGGATATAATAGCTTAGCGGAATGTGAGATGCACTGTCCAAAGTTAACAAATACTGCCCTCTTTCCTTTTGCATTTAAAAACACTTCAAATGCAGAAGGAGTAATAACCGCGAGAAAAACTGACCTTAAAAGCATAGCTTCCATCCGAATAAACATGGCAATGATAGAAATGACTCCTTCCGGAATCCCAATCAAGATACTGGAAAACACATATATAACGCAATTATTGGATTACCAATTCTAGAGCTTGGAGATTATTATGCAAGTCTCTCATCAGTAAATACTAATGATAAAAATACATCAAAAGATAGAAACATAAACGCTCATGTAAAAGTTTTTAAATGCGGAAGAACAACATCAGTGGATTGGGACCAAGACCTTAAATCCGGACTCGGAAAAAAAAATAGATTCACTTATACAAGAGCGGTATTTGAATTGCAACATCACCTGCACCCGTTTAACGTTTTCACAAAGATGACCATATTTAGTCCAAATATATGACTCAAAATGAGCCATAGGTTGACATGTCATATCCAAAATTTCACCGACATCATGAAGCATAATGACATCCTCCAACTTCCTCCTGCAATCGATATCGACCAAAATACCAAATTGTAGTAGTATAAAAATCACAAATTAAATATTGAATAAATGCTAAGATTACCTTCCAATGTAGTGTAGAATCAAAAATAATTTCCTGAACTCAAGATTACTGAGTGCCAGCAACTGTTCGCTTATTCCTTGTATGCCAGCCCTGTTTCTATATTCAGATGGCATAGGATCATAACTATCTCTTTGAAAGTTTGCTCTTTCGGGACTCGTTGGAGGTGATAGCATTTGGGGAGCAGATGTTGGAGAATCAGATCCATCACCGACTATGTCTGCAGATAGCCAATGAAAAATTACAGCTCTTGAACGCAACGAATAGAAAATGTGTACGAGATTGTCATCAAGTATAACTCAAGATGTCCAGACAGTTTGCTACATGGAGGATTTTAGAGTTTGAAAAGTGGAGGGAGCATCCATGCAACAACAGCAAAAACAACAACATACCCAGTGTAATCTCACATTGTGGGGTCTAGGGAGGGTAAAGTGTACGCAAACCTTGCCCCTAACTTGGGGGTAGAGAGGCTGTTTCCGTAAGACCCTCGGCTCAAAAAAGACCCTCGGAGCATCCATGCAACACATACTAAAATATTGTAGTATTTGCACGGACTCTCCACAATGCCGCTGCACACGTGTCGGATCCTCCAATTTGGATCCTCCAAAAATACACTACATTTGAAGGAACCGACACGCACCCAACGGCATTTCGGAGAGTCCGAGCAACATACTAGCAGTGGACTAGTAGGGACTAGGGAAAGGAGTCCAGTTCAAACTTCAGACACCTAAACCAAATGGTAAGCTAGAATCCCCTCTATCATGTGAACATAGGTATAAAATTCATGTTCCATCAATACATACTTTAAAAAAAAGATATTAAAAATTCATTAGTACCAGTACAACAATTAGAATAAATTGATCAAGTAAATATGAAAACCGTAAGACCAACTTTACATTTAGATAAAAAAAGGGCCGCACCCCAAGGTAACCTTACATTTAGATAACTGAATAAACTGAAAAATAATTGTGAAAAATTTAATAATAAAATGGTATAAAAGAATATCAGCAAAAGAATTAAGTTGAAAGGCGTAAAAGAATTAAGTTGGAGGTCAAAGTGATAACAACAAAAGTTTCTTGGGTTTATTGTAAAAGAAAAAGATTAATTTTTTGTTTTACTTCTGTTGAAAAAGACAGTGTCTGGGATTATATTATTTTCCAAAATTAACTAAAAGTCATTATTATCAATATTTTTCAAAAAAAAAATATTTTAAAAACCCGAGCAACTAATGCCCTCGAATGCAAACTTGGACAAAAAAAGTAGAGTCACTCGTTCATCTCCATTATTTTACACCCACCCCCCCCCCCACCCACCCCAAGATAAGTTACCTACAAGGCTACAACAGACAAAAACTTGACAAATTTTTCAACATTTTGGGCAAAAAAAATACTTTTCTCCGCAAATCATATCAAAATAACATAATAAAACATGAAAAAAAATCAGTTTGTTGTTGTTCCCAACACAAAAGTAACCTAAAAAATAACTGCATGCAGTCCTCCATTAAAAAAAAATTAAGTAACAACTTAAAAAATAAGCGTAAGTGAGAAGCTAATAGAACAAAACAAAAAAAACTTACATGCAACAATCATAAGAAATTATCACTTAATTACAGTAATTAGTAGTAATAACTAAGTTTAGTAACAATTATATCACTTGAAAAAAGTGTAACTTAAAAAATAATACTACACATTTAGGGGGAAAAAAAGAAAGGGAACTTACCATTATTATGAACAGTAGCCTGAAAAAGTGGCCCATTTCTAGGAGAAAAATTTACTGAAGAAGAAGACGAATTTGGAGAAGAAAGAGAAATCCTTTGAATTTGCGGAGACTGGAAAAAACTTTCAGCAGATGAAACTGGAGTTTGCTGCTGCTGATAAAACTGTTTAGTTTCGGACTGATAATATTTTTTGGCTATAAATACAATAAATCCACTGAGTGTTTTTTTAATTTGATAAACTGAGATTTTACTCAAAATATCAAGTGAACCTTCTTCTCCGATTGATAAAAGAAGTCTTCGTACTGTTTCATCTGGTGAATTTTGTCTTTGATTTTTGCAGATTTGGTTTAACATTTGTTCTACTGAAGGTGGAAGTTTAATCGCTTCTTCTTCGACTTCTACTTCATTGTTGTATGAGTAAAAATCTCCCATTTTTTAGTTCCCTTTTGGACGAAAACTGAGATTTGGACAAAGAAATTGAGGGTTTAAATGAGTTTTTTTGAGGATTTATGGAATTTGGTTTGATGTTGGAAATTCAAAGTGACTTTTTCTTCTTTTTTTTTTCATCAACTTCAAAGTGACTTTACAGTGTACGAATTTGCAGTGTGCTGACTTTGATTTACAAGAAAGCAAATTGTTTGCTCAAAAGTTGTCGCATACCTTATGAGTATAAAATAATATAAATAAATCACGGGAAAATTATAGCAAATCGTAATAATTCATTGGACCAAATGAAGGAAACGAAAATAAGTACTCAGAGTTAGGAGGAGAAACATTAAGATTCTTTATTGATAATGTTGATTTGGCCTGCCTCTCCATGAAGAGGTTCAGAGCCTTACAAAGATGTTTTTCTCTCTCACAATATGGGTATAACTGTGTTTTTCTCTCTTTCTCCCGGATAGTGACCGAGAAGAAGCCCCTTTTTCTAGGGTTTCCTCCCTCGGTATTTATAGCTGTGAGCTTCGTGAGCTGGCAATAAGTGGTCGTGACCACGTTGGGATTTCGCCTTCATGGTGGCGGATGGGTCGTGGCCTTGTTGATCGAATCAGATGAGGGTTGAATATCGTTAATTCTGAGTGGTCGTGCCACTAATTAATCATGAATTAGCTTAAGACGGGATTAACTTCGTTAATTATCGTGGGGTCGGATTCTGACCCATACAGTTAATCCCTCCGCTTATTGAGGTCATGCCTTGGCCGAGCTCGATGAGTGGATTTCATCGACTGTAGTTTGAGAAACTCGGATAGGGAAGTCGATCGTCGCTTCGGTCGAGGCCGAATTCTCTTTGGCGATAGCCCTTAGCCTTGTAGAGTGTTAGTGTTTTGTTATTGTGCTATCAAGTCGTCGTTCGATCGAGGTCGAACTCTCCTCCTTGGCGAGGGCGCTTGACCCTTTAACTTAATTCGAGTGAGGTCGAGCTTTGTAGTGCTCTGATCCTTACGTTTGTTTGGGAGCGTAACCGTCGACCATGGTGGACGGGTCATATGTTGTACAGCCGAAGGGAGTAGGGGTACGCTGGATACGTGTTTGGCGACGTCCATCGTTCTGAAGGCGCACGGAACATCCTCTCGGCGTTCATGGGTCATTGCAACCGTTTCGCAGGTGAGACGTCGGTTGGCGACTGAAGAGCCGCTTCACGGAGCCTGTCATGACGACGCGTGTTTCTGTAGAACCGAATCGGTTTGCGGTTGGTCATGTAGTTAATGAAGGCTATTGGGGCTTGCGAAAGCCACTTGTGTTGCTTATAAATAAGGCTGCCCCATACATTTTTTATATTCTCATTGTTTGCCAGAGAGAGATTCTGAAGAAGCTTTTCTTCCTGCTAATTCACCTTCATCTTTGTTCTTCGATTGATATAACTTCCGTCTTTGTCCCTCAAACTTTGTTTCATTCTCGTTATTGACTCAACAATGGCAGGCAGTTCTTCCCAAAGCGTTCTTCCGACGGATCTTCCGGTTAACTTTCCGGTGACTGAAGGGCCATCTCCGGCAATGGGCGGTGCAGAACTGGTGGAGACTGATGAAGCTCCATCGGTTGACGAGATAGTATCTCTGCCCGGAGGTCCGATGACTGATTTCACCGCCGATGGCGGGGAGGATCAGGTGGATGAAGCCCCATTAATGGGGGAGATTGGGATGGCCCAACTACGGAAATAGGGGGTCATCCCCAGCTATGCTGACGTCGTTCTTGCTAGAAGCGAGGAGAGGGTCCACACCGACCGCAGGGGATACTGCGTTTTTTACGCCTATCCCTTCAAGTTGGGGTTTAAGCTCCCGCTCCCAATGCTGGTGGTTGATTTCTGTCGTTATTACGGGGTGTGCCCGGGCCAGCTTGCTCCTTCTCTTTATAAATTGCTAGCAATGTTTATCAAATACGCAGAACTGGCCGGTAGGGAGGTCACGCTGCAGCATGTGCTTAGTCTCTACGCTCCCCAGAGAGTTCGCGGTACCATGATTCAAGCGTGCCCTCGTGGGTCGAGGGGCCTGACTGCAAAACTGGATGACGAGGTCGACCCTCGCCCTTTTGAGCACTTCTTCTACATTAGGACTGAACATTTAGTGGCGTGCTCTACTGGGTTCCCAGAGGCTTGGAATCA